>NC_142015.1:24561569-24699069 GCF_049901735.1 Notechis scutatus | reverse complement strand
TGACAGAAGACTTCCAAGACATCTCTGTTATTCTGTTATTCTAACTGTTTAGTCCAGCATCCCAATCAGTAGGGCAAAAGTGGCAGCTTAACCATGAAGAGAACCAAGCATATTACTTGTTCAAACTTCAGCATGCAGAAGTTGGCACTCTGCATGGATTCATGAGACTGCAGAAAACTCATTGGAAGCTGACATTATATAGTTTGACCTGTCTTTGTGATCAATCAACCAACCCCAACAGATGCCTCCTTCCTGTGCCTTTCCTGCTGTTGCAGCTCAGATGGTAGGAAGTTATCACTTTGGGCATCGCCCATTGAATTCATCCAGTATGAAAATTGCTATGTAGTTGTCTTTAAATGAGATGCCAATTAAAGAGGTGAATATTAAGGTCCTTTTTTCCCCTTATGGGCAAAAGCAGGTGAGGTAAGCAGGGTGTTGTGCTAGCTAGGTGTGGCAAATGTTAATTTGGAAGAGAATATTTGTAGCTTAGGGTTGAACAGTGGGATCCTTGGTGCTTTCTGAGCTTTGGTGTTTGCTTGCAAATGTTTCATGACCCAACTAGGTCACACTGTCAGTGCTAGAAGGAAGTGGGGTTTGCTCTCTATACCATTCAAAAAAGACAATCAAAATGCTGAAAAGGAAACAAAAAGACCCCAAAAAGCCAACTCCTCAGCAGAAATCAACATCCACATAGGCATGGATTAACACCAAGATTAATACTAGACCAACAAATAAACAGTAAACAATAAACCAATCAAGGAAATACCGACTCAAACAGTAAATTACAGCCTAATCAAGAAACCAACAAGAACACTCCCACCAACACTGACAGGGGAAGCCACATATATAAACAAAGAGAAAACCCCACTCTCTCCTGTACTGATGATATTCCCTAGTTGGGTCGTAAAACATCTGCAAGAAAACAATCAGATTCAGAGAGCACCAAGGACCCCATAATTCTTTCTTTTTCTCCTCCTCCTCCTCCTCCTCCTCCTCCTCCTCCTCCTCCTCCTCCTCCTCCTCATCCTCCTCCTCCTCCTCCTCCTCCTCCTCCTCCTCCTCCTCCTCCTCCCTGCACCCACTTCCCTCTAGCAATGATGATGTTCTCTAGTTGGGTCGTGAAACATCTGTAAGAAAACAATCTAGCTCAGAGAGCACCAAGGACCCCACAGTTCAACCCTGAGCTGCAAATATTATCTTCTACAGTTCTTGGTTTTGTCCTCATTGTTAGGGATGAAAATGTCAAGGTCATTTTCATTGTTGAAATTGCTACACAGGCACAAAAGCAGTGATGTCCAGGGATGGAGAGATTTGAAATTTACTAAATGCTAAACACAGTGTTGTGTTTAGAATCCTGGTTTTTGTTTACGCAGCAACATCGCACACAGGGACAAAGGAGTGGAGGAGATTCTGTTGCAGTGTTGCACCTGCCATTGTGCAGATGTTGACCTCTTGGCAGAAACTCATGGATCACAAAATTATTAGCCAAACAGATGAAGAAATACACAATACAAATATCAGGTTACTTTCCCTTCCCTGCATAATGTAACTATATCCCTTCCAGTCAAAACTGGGAGGATTTGGTTTATTTAAGAACAACACTTTGAGGAATGTAATATATGCTGGGAGCTATTTAATGATGCACATCTGGATACTCCCATCATCTGTCTCTTCATCCCTAATAGCTTTCATGTTTTGAAAAAGATGTATTTCTAGTGCTCTGCATACATTATCTCAACTCATGGTGCAACAGCCTTGTAATGTAGGCTCAAAGAAGCATTTCCCCCAGTTTAGAGACAAAAGAGGTGAAGGTGGGAAGACGCCAGAATGATAATTATTACTGCAAGCTCCAGTTCTTTCCTCTAAGTAGTGTGAAGAAGGCTATAATGAATTGTGGAGACAGACATACTATTTCAACCCAACTTTTCTCCAATATGGTCATTCTCAGGATACAGATGTATAAACTGCTGTTGTGGCTGAATGTTGGCTTAGCAAACCAGCAAACAAATGATACCTGGAATTGCATTCACCACTGTTCCTCCATATATTCCCTTATATATCCATATATCTATCTACATTTATGTGTCTGTCTCTCTGTCTATCTACATATCTATAATATCTATCATTTATCCATATCTATCATCTATCTATCTATCTATCTATCTGTCTGTCTGTCTGTCTGTCTGTCTATCTATCTATCTATCTATCTATCTATCTATCTATCTATCTATCTATCTATCATCTATCATCTATCTACTTATCAATCCAACTATCTACTATCTATTATCTATCTATCTATCTATCTATCTATCTATCTATCTATCTATCTATCTATCTATCTATATCATCTATCATCTGTCATCTACTTATCAATCCAACTATCATATATTATCTATCTATCTATCTATCTATCTATCTATCTATCTATCTATCTATCTATCTATCTATCTATCTATCTATCTATCTATTTATCTCATCTATCTATCTATCTATCTATCTATCTATCTATCTATCTATCTATCTATCTATCTATCTATCTATCTATCTATCTATCTATCTGTCGTTTCTCCAGATGCATTGGGGGTCTCCAAATCACCATCATTTTAGAGGCACCTGAAGTTAGAGAGAATTTGGAGACCTTTCTTTTGGCCAAGTAATAACTCAAGGTAGTTTTGATGAAAATCTTAATCAAAGAATTAGGGTAGAGGTTTCCACAATGACTTTCAACAAGTAATGGATCGAAGATTTTTCAACAAGTTGTCTCCTCCTATCTTCCTCCCAAATGAAAAGCCAATAAAAATCATGCCTTGGTCACCTGCCCCAGCCTCCCCTTGCCCTGGGCTAAGCATCTATCAAGATTTTTTATTTCTGTATCTGGGGGAATCCATTTTTGTTTTCATTGCCTCCTAGAAGGTGGTGAATATCTACCTCTCTTTTAGAGATAAGTATCTCAGAAATGAGAGATCAAAATTGCATTCAGCATTTTTCTTCTTTTCATAATTGTGATTCTCAGGATAGCAATCTAACTAAGAATTATATTAAATATTAGCTGGGATTATGAGTGATTGCACAACACAGGTAAAAACAGTAAGACTCAGCAATGAAATATTGTTACTAGATCTACATTACAAAAAGCAACGGATGCGATGCCACCCATGATATCATCCCCAGCTTGCCTGAGGCACTTGTAACTTGTACAACTACAACAATGTTCTCCTGGTTATGGGGAACAATGGATAAACATGGTACAAATGTCTCCACCTGCATCTCACCATAACTACTTGCCCCTCCCAACCTGTGTGGCCCAAGGTGGCCCCTTTCCACAGTTGAATGGACACCTACCGTTTTCCATGTGGTTTCTCTCAATGAAATTCCTGCTAAGGTCTGCCTTGCAGATTTTCTCAACATGCCTCATGCATACATTCAGGAGGTCATCTCTGAGTATTCCCATGGCTGGACTCATGTTCTCTCCTTCAAGCAAGATGCTGTATGTCGGAAGAGATGGAGGGATAACATAGCTTCTCATCATTGCTCCAAATTCCTAGGAAGAGAGAAGACAGGAGAAAGAAAAAAGAAGAGAAGGAAGGGAATAGGGAGGGGGGAGGAGGAGAAGAAGGAGGAGGAGAGGAGGAAGAGGAGCAGGAGGAGAAGGGAAAAAGAAGAAGAGGAAGAAGAAGAGGAAGAAGAGGAAAAGGAAGAAGAGGAAAAGGAAGAAGAGGAAGAAGAGGAGGGAGAGGAAGAAGAAGAGGAAGAAAAGAGGAAAAAGAAGAAGAGGAGAAGAGGAAGAGGAGAGGAGGAGGAGGAGGAGGGAAAGGAGGAGGAGGAGGAGGAGAAGAAGAAGAAGAAGAAGAAGAAGAAGAAGAAGAAGAAGAAGAAGAAGAAGAAGAAGAAGAAGAAGAAGAAGAAGAAGAAGAAGAAGAAGAAGAAGAAGAAGAAGAAGAAGAAGAAGAAGAAGAAGAAGAAGGAGGAGGAGGAGACAACAAAATAAGTTTTCCAATGTCAATCTATATTGCAAAAATATAAGAGGCTGCCAATTTCAACACATACTTAATGGGATAGGTTTGCCCCTAATGTAAACCAAATTAAATTCTCCCTTGGCTAATTAACCTTATTCAAGCTATCCCAGGTGGATCCTGCCCTACTGCCAGGCAGAATAAACATGCACCATCCCCATTAATATGTATTCACAATTTGAATAGTAGGAGGGCAACATTGCTACCAGATAAGCCTAGACACTGACATGGAAATAGAAGCTTTTCTTAGTCTAAGGAGATGGTATCATGGAGTCAATGCATTAGCAGTTGATCAGGCTGAAATCATGTTTGTTGATGGACTTGGTTCTCCCAAACACCTGAGAATATTGTACCTGTAGGAAGAGCACAGAGTCGCTGATTAGACCAATCTGTTCCCTGGTTTCCTTATCCTCCTGCAACAGTCTGACTCTGTCTTCCAGTTCCTCCACAATCTCCTTGATGTTCTCCACCGCCACCTTCTCCCGGTGATCCAGACCAGCTTTCACCTCTTCACGCTGTTTCTCCATGTCACGGATCAGCTCTTTGAAATGCTGGTCTACCGTGGCTTTTTCGTTGGCTGTAAAATTCTAAATGGAAACCCCGAAAGGGAAAAGAGAAAAACCAATTTCCCATTCAAAATCCAAAACAGCCAAGGCACAGGAAAAAATTAATTTTAAGATCTTCCTTCAGGACAGGACTCTGTCTATTTTGTAAGGATGTGAAGCTCTCTTTTTTATGAAAATCCTTACTTTAAACCAAGGGATTTTTAAATCTTTCTGAAAATTCTCACCATAAATCAAAGTCCCTGAAGACTTGGGGCATAACTTCCAGAGATCTCCAAAAGTAGCTATTAAATTGTAATTTCAAAGTATTCATACAGGAGAAGTTATTAAACACAGGACTGGGGCATAAACTTTAACTAGATGTAATCTTAATAGTAAATGAGTGCAACTTTTTGGAGTATGGCTTTCAGATAAAAGAGTATATCTTGGCTTTTTTTTCCCCAGTAATAAGTTCAGCAAAATTTCATTTTCCTAGTCATGTATTTAGATATGGGATAAATAGAGAATCCAGAGGTGGTCATTTCGATTTTGTCATTCACATTAGAAATGCTTTCATTGTAGCAACCACTTCTGAGCAATCCCAGAGAAGGAACCCTCCTACCTAAGAACCAACCATGTATTTTAATTTTTAATTTGCTAAGCAAGGAGAAACCACAGAAGTTCTCTGCAAATATCATGCTACGACATGCAGCCAAGATCTAATGAATTCTCTCCTTCTGGCTTCCTCGTTCATTCATAATGCTTCTCATCGCCCATTCATGTCAAGCCATTGGTTTCTGCTGAGAACTTTTTTCTTCTCACATAAAAATTATCTGCTAAATTTTGCCCAAAACGCGGAGGGTTTCTTTGTGGTCACAGCAAGAAGATCATACATAAATGATGTTGTGAAATTCTGGGAGTATGTGTGGGTATGAGTGAATTCAGGATTCTTAGCTATGTGTGTATAGCCCCAAACTAGAGACATCACTATTATAAAATTAACAGGAAATAATCGTAATAAGAGATCTAGATTGATTCTGCTTTGATTAGATCTCACCGCATGGAAAGAAGTATGTTCTGGGCACCATGCCTTAAGAAGGACCTAGAAAACTGGAACAAGTATGGAACAGAGCAGTCAAAGACTTAGCAATGACATCCCACCAAAAAGATTAAAGGAGATGGAAACATAAAGAGAAATTTGAGTAGAGGCGAGATTAAATACCTGCAAAGCAAAAGATTAACATTTAATCTTCATTGTTCTGAGGTGAATCATTTGGAAAAAAATGGATTTTAGCTACAGGGCACCAGATTATGACTTGGGGTGGGAAAATCCTATCAAAATGTTATGATCAACAAAACCAGTTATGCCCTGTTGCTACATTGAGAAAAGCCAACGTGGCACAAATTAAAATGTGGACTGGTAGCATCCCTGCATGATGTCACTCACCACCTCTAGGGTGAAAGAGGAGACTAAGGAGTGAAGAGGTGGGTGTTTCTAGCAAAGAGAAAATGAACCACGCCAAGTTCCATGGAACTCCGGCACTCCAAATCCAAGCCAAACTTGCAGCGATTCTCAATAAATTCCAGTTGAGTCAGATAAACCTTGATGGAGTGATGAACAGAAAGCAGTATGTAGGAGATGACCACCTAAGCCTGAGGGAGGAGTCAAGCACATAATCAGTCATGAGTTCCTTCGCTCCCACAAGAGAACTAAGTCCAGCCTACCCTGAATTCCATTGACTCTTATCTACTGCCAATTTTCTTGGACTGTTAGTAGTTCAGATTCTTGTAAGAGAGGTTAAGCTTGCAATAAATATTTATACCCATTTGATCTTCTGATCTCCCTAGTGCTTGACACAGCATCATGAAATCCCCAAAGGGCCACGCTGACGTGGGATGGGTGTCCAACCAACAGGGGTCAAGGCTCAGTTGCCATGGATGATCTGATTGAAACCAAGCGAACTCAAAAATGAGAAGCCGAGGACTACCGTGAGAAGACCAAAGAGGAAGGACATTGGCACCGTGCTCACCTTGATACGGTCCCTCTCCTTGTGCCACTTGTCCACTTCATCATCAAGCTCCACAATCTTCAGCTGCAGCTGTTCTTTTTGCAAAGAGAGTTCGGTCTACAGGAGGGAGAGAAGGAGAGTGATGAAAACCACACAGCCCAAGTCAACTCTCATGTCTTTGGCCCTGAATCATGGGGCCTCCAGCTACCACTTCTTGGCAAGTTCTGAGTTGGACTTGGAAACCACCCACATTAAAAGATTGTTCTCCAGCAGAGCCCGAAGCTCTGAGCTCCCCAAGCAAAGTTGTGAAGAATAAAAGAGCTTAGAAGCCATCAGATCTATTTTTTTTTTTATTAATTGCTTGGGAAGAAATGGGAGTGGGACAAATGAACCTGTTCATCAAGAGGGGCAAGGAGAAGTGGTAGATTTCAAAACCCAGCTGGGTTTGAATCAAAGAACTGTGCCCAGGGTGCGCCTTTACAACTCTAAATGCTTTTGGTGTAATTAACGGATGACGTCACCTTAATGTTGCAATTGATCGGAAGATGCCTGTGGTAGAAATGTGGTTGCAACATGACTGTGGCTTTGGGCCTGGCCCTTTGGCATGGGTTCAAGAGAAGGTGGAGGAGAGGGAGGGAGGCTGTTGCTGAGTTTGACCTCAATCCATCCATGTAGCTGCCCCTTCCCCCATTTTAAGGTGTGATCTGTGCAGAGGGGTTCCTTGGCCTTGGCAAGCCCATAGCAAATTGCCAGTTTGATAACACACAAAGGACCTTAGTAGAGAGCATTTATGGCTCAGGGTTGAACTGTGGAGTTCCTTGGTGCTCTCTGAGCTTGGTTGTTGACTTACAGATGTTTCATTACCCAAGTAGGAAACCTCATTAGTGTTAGAAGGGAATGGAGTTATACTGTATATATTAACAGAGAGCAAACCCCATTCTCAAAAGGTCTGCAAGAAAACCACTAAGCTCAGAGACTGCCAAGGACCCCACAATCATTGTCCTCCTCCTCCTTCTCCTTCTCCTCCTCCTCTTGCTCGAGCAGGGGGGGTTGGATTAGATGACCCCCAAGGTCCCTTCCAACTCTATTATTCTATGATCCCCTCCCTTCTAGCACTGATGATGTTACCTAGTTCGGTCATGAAACTTCTGCAAGAAAACAATCAAGCTCCAGTCCTCCTCCTCCTCCTCCCTCTCCTTCTCCTTCTCTTTCTCCTCCACTCCAGAAACCCCACTTCCTTCTAGCACTGAAGATGTGACCTAGTTTGGTAATGAAATGTCTGCAAGCAAACCACCAAACTCAGACAGCACTAAGGAGCCCACAACGGACCTTATAGCATCCATGGTTGTGTTCGCATTTATGCAAGCTGAGGAACTGAATCTGGCATCCAACCAGATGCAGTTCCTTACCTATATGATGGATATACCATGTTAACAGTTAGTCCCATGTCAGTTCTATGTATTCACATCCAAATGAGCCCCTGGATTCACAAAGCCAACACGACCTAGTTGCACCAACAAAGTTAATACACTCCAGCCTCCGGATAGAGACACCTGGAGATGATTCCTAGGGAGCTCAAATTGAATATCTGAAGGCCAACTACCTGCCATGTTAATGATGTACAGAATACACTTTGTATACATAAGGAGGTGCCCTTTCATTGCGATAACTAACTAATTAATTCATTCGCTCTTAGGTTTAACTCACTGCATTCACCTCCTCTATGCAAATCAGCATTCCAGCCTCAGATAACATCCCAAACTTTGCTGAAGAGCTGAAGAAATCGCTTATTTTTGCTTCAGCTAAATGGGTCCCCGAGGCTGCACATGCCCCCTGGGAACCACTCCAAAAAGTTGCTTCATTGTAATTTTTAATTTGGCAGAAGAGAAGAAGATGAAAGGCACGAAGAGTAATCATGTGAAGTGTGTGAAATTAATATCATTGCATTTGCATGGAAATTAAATTACATGCCCATTTCATGCTGCGCCTTGACCTGTCTTCTGCTTGGTTCTGGGGACAACCTCATTTTCGTAGACTGCAACCCACTGCCTGCAGGCCCTTCAAAACTTGGATCAGCTCACGAGGGGGACCTTTCCAGATTTCAGATCTTTAAGCCAAACACCATCTCAGGAGTTCTTTTCTATTTTGGATCAGACTACCTCTTGGCAGGAGGATAAAAGGCTATGTTTGTAAGTTTCTCCCTTAAGTTAGGGATGGGATGGGTTGAAAAAACGTTTCTCACTCATTTGGACTACTTGCAGAATTCTGCCTGCCTGAAGCAACCCCGACACCATTAACGAGAGTGGCTTTTCTCACACATCTTGTCTGTTTGCAAAAAAAAAAACACACACACACACACAATCAAAATGCTTTTTTGTTTTTTGAGAGCTGGTGTACAGACTAATAGCTAATGTAATGAGTTGCAGTGACTATGCTTGGTTCGAAAAAAGGTCTTTTCTTCTTCCATGCTTTATCACCCTACAAGCTGTTCGATTTCATTAAGAGGTAAAGCAGTCAAACAACTTATCCTCTCCTAGGAGGTGTAAAATGCAAAATAATGCACAATAGGAGCCCGCAACAGAGACAATGCAACCGGCTGGCATCGTTCCAACCCGGGCAGGAAAGTTTTAAAGGAAGGTTTGCTGAGCAAATTGTAACAATTCTGTTCTCCCATAATGGGATGCCGTAATGAGTGGGATTATTCACCCAACATTATTTTATTTATTTATTTATTATTTGATTTGTCATTCACTTATAAGATAATAGATTTAAGTATAAACATGAGTAAGAATACAGGAAATAGGTACGAATAAATGGGGACAATAGGACAGGGATGGTAGGCACGGTGGTGCACTTATGCATGCCCCTTACAGACCTTTTAGGAATGGGGTGAGGTCAAGAGTTGTTAGTTTGAGGTTAAAGGAGTGGGGGTTTGAGGATGTAACAACAGAGTCAGGTAGTGCATTCCAGGCATTGACCACTCTGTTGCTGAAGTCGTACTTTCTGCAATCAAGTTTGAAGCGGTTTACATTGAGTTTGTATCTGTTGTGTCCTCTTGTATTGTTGTGGTTGAAGCTGAAGTACTAATTGACTGGTAGGACATTGTAGCAGATAATTTTGTGTGCTATGCTTAAGTCTAACCTTAGGCGGCGTAGTTCAAGGTTGTCCAAGCCCAAAATCTCAAGCCTGGTGATATAACTTTGTAAGATGTGTGGACCAGCGAGAAAGAACAATGAAGCACATAAGAAGAAGTGATTGTTTTAAAAACTGTACAAATAAATTGTGGAGAGAACAAAAGTGTTAACACAGAGGTGGAGTCTTCCCGCCAGCTAATCCTGACACTTTCCACATGTAAAGAAAGAAAAACAGAGGGACACTTGGGGGTACTGTGAGCTCCGTGGAAATCTAAACTTGGAATCCCACCTTGATTCTGATGGCCGTGGGACTGGTCCAGGCCTAAGAAATAATTAATCTCTTCTAACTTCTGCCTTAGAAGGTGGAAGTTCTACTGATACCAGGATCTGGGTGGCTGCTAATGAAATGGATTAATTGGAGCAGTCCTAATTATAGCTGGAGGCACACAGCAGGGAGATGTTGAGACGTAGGCATGTCCTATTGGTGATGCCTTGTGTCATTCCAGTTTTAACAACTTTCTCCCAGGCCACCGTTCCCAAAGAATTCTTTCTGATCAAATGACCTTCTCTTAGGAACATCAGTACGGAAAAGAGAAACGACACAATTGGGTGCCTTCTTTCATCACAATCCCACATAAAGAAGATGTCTCTCTCTTTCTCCAATAGACCTGTTGAAGTAACAAGATTGTCCTTTAGGTTATTTTTTAATAATACTCATTTACCAGGCACTCTCTGGAGCACAATAAAAACTCTCTTGGAAACCAAGCTCTTCAAGTATCACAGAGTGATTTTTCCCCCTGTGTAGAACCACTCTTGAGTTGAACAAAAGCTCTCTCAAAACACTGCTTTACTTCATCTGTGAAAGAAGAGTTACTCATCCTTCAAACACAAGCAATGTTCTCATTCGCTCCCTTGATTTAATTACATATTATTTACACATTCAATGGAATCTGACGGCACACTAGCTTGGAACTACATGATGGATTTTCTGCAACTGCATTGCTACAGGTTGCAGATTGACCTGTGCAAAAAGTAGATATTGGGGAGAGGACAGGAAGCATGAGGAGTGTCTCCACTGTTCCAGCATCTGCCTGTTCTCAAACTATCTTCAAGGTCTACCTAGGGCTTCCCAACCATGACAATTTCCAGTTCATATAACTGGATGCAAAGCCGTTGTTGAAAATTCTGGAAGTTGAAGTCCACTCACTTTCAATTTGCCAAGATTGGAAAACCCTGATCTATGATATTTGCATGGGTGTGTCCAATGCTTACTCAGGAACAACCTTCTTCAACCTGGAATCAAAACGCAGCATCAAAACGACCAAAGGCCAGAATTCCTATCAGCACCCAAGTATTTGTCTTACCAGGAAGAGGTATACAATTAGTTCCACCCTAGGTCACAATTTTGCATAGCCAGTCTTGTTTGACTATTGGCTCTGTGGAGTTACCAACAATGTCCTTGGTTTTGAACTTCATCTACACATAGAAGTTGCACAGATTCAAGATGATGTAGGTTAGGGAAAATTGGCTTCCAGATAGTTGGTTTCCTACTTCAGAAGACTTATTGTGGAAATAGATTTGAAACTTTGTCTCTGAAGGTTTGCGGGATAAATAGTTTCCCAGCTTCTGGGATTTCTCTCCTTCTTTCACCTCTCCTGTCCTCCCTAGATGATGTGAGAAGGAGTTTTGCACACAGCAGCTTGTTGGATGGTGTCTTTTTCTTTTCCAACATAGAAAACAAAAGTGAGAAGGAAAAAAAATGGGACCAGGACCCATCCAACTGCCACCTCGGACAAACTCATGTTGGCCTCCTGGGCAAAATACTGACCATTGTAGAAGAAGACTAAGCAAATGGACCTTCTGCAGAATGTTTAAGGGAATAACTAGGGCTGGGCCTCAAATGGCCCAGAAATGTCCATCTTCACCCTCTTCAAGAATTACCTGTTGATTTATCCCCAGAAATAAAGAAGAGCAACTGAGTAAGAATCGGTCCAGCCATCTCAGTGAAACTTGGCCACAGTATCATATAATTAGATCTAGAACATATTAGAAGGGAGGGCCGGCAAGATTAGAAGTCAGCCAACACTTTGATTTATTAAACAGGCACATCTGCTGCATGCTGAAACCAAGAAGCCATGCGGACTGCCAGCCAATGCTCAGTGGTTGGTGTTCAGAAAAGTTCTTGGTGTGTTCCCAAATGCCTACAAGCTCTGAATGTGCCTCCTCCAAGCTGCCATGTTCAGAACGGGAAGGATATATGATCATGCCTAGCAAGAGATTTCTGCAAGATCGTGTGAGGTCTCCTGAAACCCAAAGAGATGCAGAAATGACCTCCTTTGAAATTCCTCCCAGCAATTCACTGGGCATTGATTTTCTTTCTAGCCAGATTCCCAGGGTGTGTTCACACGGCACTTTTGTGGGAACTGAAGCTCCATTCTTCTTGAGAACATCAGGTGACCTAGCCTTGGCATGCATGTCAGCTGTTGACTTACCATTCTCTTAAAGGCTAGGCAACACTCGGGTGTATAGTGTCGGTTCGCAAGCTTTAGAGAGGTCCTCTGTGGGTGAAGAACAAGGTAGGAGATATCTGACATGAAGTTCATGAAGGCTTCAACAGGTGTCTTCCTGAATATGTGGCCTTTGAGCATGGAAGCGGCAAATAATATACAAGAGCATAAGGAATCATAAAGAGACAGAACATCTCAAGAAAATGAATGTTACTTTTGTCACATATTTCATCTCCATCTTGATCAAGACAGGTTGAATGAATGGAGGTAAAAAGGAGTCTAAAAGCCAAATCTTTCCATGTCATATTCAGATATTCTGAAATGGGATGAGATAATCAGTGGAGCTGCATTCTACAGCTTCTTATTCTCAAAATAAGACAGGAATCAAAATATTTTTCTGTTAGTTTTGGATTTTTTATTCCCTTCTAGTCATTGCTTTTAAGCTCAGTTTTCTGTTTTCTTAATTGCTCTAAAATATTGCACTTAGCTTCAGATTTCTGCTCTGTTGGACTTTCTAATGTGTGTGTGTGTGTGTGTGTGTGTACTTTTGTAGGAACCATTTCAGCCTCTTAAACTGAGGAAGGACAAAAACAAGGAAATCTAATATTAGACATTTTCATCGCTACAAGGAACCTGTTTTCCAGAAAACTGATGACTCCCATTTTACTATTCGAAACCAATTTACCCCAAAAGTAGTTTGCACTAAAACAACATATTGCTCACCAGATATATTTGCTGGGAAAATGTACAACTCCAACTACCATGAGGATTATAACTAAATTCAGAGATATTAGAAAGGATTAATGAGGGAGAAATGGGACATTACTAAAGTGAGTGGGGGGAAAAAACCCACTCCTTGCCCTGGTTCAACAGTGTGGAATATATCAAAAAGATTGGAGATAAATTAGCCAAATCGAAATCCTATTGACTTCACATGTCACACTAAGCCACATTTGATTAATTTTGGTTTATGGTAGACACAACCGTTGGTTATGCACTAGATTAAGCAACTGTTCATGGCTTTCAAACATGTGAGCAGTCTCAGCATTTACCTAGTAGTAGTTCAGCTATCACATAATCCTGTTTGTTTTAACCATGGTTTGTTCAACAGGCATCCATACATTTCATATAACTGTTCTTGTAGACCACCTAGTTTCATTTTTAATGCTTTTTTTCTGAAACAGCAAAAAAGCACTTGCAATAAGTACATGACATGTAAAATATCTGGTTCAATAAAAGTGTCTGGAGCAAACCACAATGATGCCAAGATGGTGCCATGAGTACAAATACTGACATCATCTATGTGCATCTTAGCATCACGAGTCCATAACTCATGGGAATCGCCATCATTATACTAATGAGCACAACTTAGTCAACAAAGCCATCATGGATCCAGAACATCCATTATTCTAAGCCAGAAATGATGGTTTAAGCCACTTCCAAACACCACTTCCCTTCTTGTATTGTCCATCACCATCACCATCACCACTTATTCCCCGTGAGACATTGCTGCTTTCTAGCTTGTCCATTTATTCAGATTCCCATCTTGCTTTCCAACACTGATCTCTGAGAACCTGGGAACCACTGATCACTCCAACTGTAGATTCATTCAAGGAGATGAATTAAGATGAGATGGCGACGCCCGCTGAGGTTAATGTCACAGACTGGAGCCAAATGTATGTGGCCCTTGTTTTCCTCACTTGACACTGGTGTTAGCATTCTGAACTCAAACCTGTGGTGAGTGAACAACTTGAACCCAAGGAGGGCAAGTGAGATGGGACTTCAGCAGGAGATTGTCACATCTGTTGCCTGAAGAACAATTGAAACTCCCATGGAATCAGGTCTGTCATGCCCCACTAGATTTACACACACACACACACACACACAGAGGGGGGGATTTCTATTATCTCCACTAGACGGTCTACCAATGTTTAACATGGGCATTGGACTACAGCAACCATAATTCCCTTCCAGGGTCCCCAGTGGCCAAATCCTCTTTCCTTAAGGAGCCATCAAGGTGAGCCAGTTGCTTTGGAAGAAGAAATGGGCGGGAGAGAAAAGGATATTATTTCATTTCTATTTCATTCATTCAACTCCTTTGGGATGTTTGAATCATTTTCTCCAGTTACCTAAAAATTTTAACTTCAGCAGCTGCTTTTTCTGGGTCATTGTCACCAGCTCCTGGCCTCAGAAGAGGACCAAGAGAGGGCCTCCCCTTTGTTGTTAAGGAACCAGAAATTCAAGCTGGCTCTTTCTCTCTCCCTTCTGTGCAATTACTTGATTCTTTTTTAATTGCTACCCTAACAGCCTCCCTCCTACACATTCCCACATCGCCTCGGCCCTCTTTTCAAAACCTTTTTGTGTCCTTCTGTCTCTTTGTCCTCCCTTCTGCAGCCAAGAAATTGGAGAGTCTTGGCAATGTTTCTCAAACTGGCCCACTTTAAGATGGGTGGACTTTAATTCCCCGAATTCCCCAGCCATCTTAAAGTAGTCCAGTTGAGGAACAGTGTTTTTTTTTGGGGGGGGGGATGGAGAGTCAACAGACTAATTTATGATGCAGGATCCAATGTGGGTTGGTCACCGGAACCAGAGGTTTAGACTTCTGAGCTTTTGGACTCTGAAGTCCATCCTCAGGGAACTTCTGTCTCACAAGATTGCCTGTTTTGAGCTATGGAGATTTTCAGTCAGTCCCACAGATGCTTTCTCAAAAGTCAACTGGACTTTCTCTGTCTGTCAGCGTTCCAATTAACCAACTCCAAACCAATTAACTCCGAGACAAGCATTTCCTCAAAGTTCCATTTTATTAGAGTTGTCATATTGGCACATCTGGGAAAACCTGAATCTGAGAGTTCCGGGTTTTCCCTTCCCCAAAGAAATTCAAATATCCATCCCCTGCACCCACCAGTCCATCACATGGACCAATCAAAACGTCATCCCAACTGGAGGTATTCCTCCAGACATTCCTCTCCAGGTACAGGGAAACATGTCCTTGACACTCTGAGAAAGGATGTTGTTGAGTCTATCTTCCACCTCTCTATGAAATCCCCCCTCCCAAATCCCCAGGCACTAAATGTGGCAGCCTCAAAACTTCCAAGTAATATGGCTTCCGAGGCTGACACTGTTTTTCTTTGAAAATGTTTCATTTCTCATCCAGGAAGCTTCTTCATTTGATATTCTATGCATAGGATAGCTGGAAAAAAAAAAACAATCTGTAGAGAGAGAAGTTCCCTGAGGAACGTCTGAAAGTTCAAAAGACGCCTGGTTCAGGGGTCTGCAACCTGCAGCTCTGGAGCCACATGGGGCTCTTTTGGCCTTCTGTTGCGGCTCCCTGATGGCTGATCCCACCACTGGCTGGCCCCTCCCCTTCCCATCACTCCTCACTTGGCCTGAGAAGGTAAGGGTGATGGTGGGGGATGGAGACTCGCTCCATACTCCAAAGCAGGATGTGACTGGGTGGGATTGAGTAACATTGAGTTGGCCACATCCACCCAGTCACACTGGTTGTTAAATTATTGGCTCCCGGTGTTTTCTTTTCTGTGGGAAACAGGTCCAAATGGCTCTTTGAGTGTTTAGGTTGCAAGCCCCTGGTCTAGTTCTAGTGACTGATTAGAATTTAGAACCTGCAACATTGTTTTGGGACACATGTATTTGCCTTCAATCATAACTTAGGATGCTGCATGGATTTCCTTTTCCATAAGCATTATCTTCACATTTGTCCCCATCCTTCCCACAAAAGCATCTCTAAAAAAAGTGGCATCCAAAGTGTGTATGTTGTGCATAAAAACCATAAAGAAGCTAACTATGTCCATGCTATGGAAGCCTCCCATACTGTTATATACATTGTGACAAACAAAAATGGATTAGAACATCAACCATGCCATTGAAGATATCATGTTAACTCTGTTGATCCTTCTGCAGACACGCTTGCATAGAAATTTCTCGTCTTCTCAAAATAACTTTGGGAATGTTGCTCAGGTGAACAAAAACTACTAGTCTAGGGTCATCCAGTAAATTTCCAGGTAGTTTTTATCACCAAAACATTGGGGTATTCTTCATGCAACACATGAATCCCAAAATTGGGTGACTTGAGGATGGACCACAATGGAAACTAAGTTCAAATCTCCTATAAAGAATCAAGAAGCAATGGATGGAAACTAATCAAGGAGAGATCCAACCTAGAACTAAGGAGAAACTTCCTAACAGTGAGAACAATTAACCAGTGGAACAGCTTGCCTCCAGTGCTCCATCACTGGAGGCATTCAAGAAGAGACTGGACAGCCACTTGTCTCAAAATATAGGGTCTCTGGTTGCGCAGGGGGTTGGATTAGAAGACCTCCAAGAGCCCTTCCAACTCTGCTATTCTATTTGTTTCAATTCAATGTTATTATGATGTTTAGGTTGTTTAACTTAGAGAAAAGAAGGATTAGGAGTGACATGGTAGCAGTCTTCCAATATTTGAGGAGCGTCCAGAAAGAAGAAGCGGTCAACCTATTTTCCAAAGCATCTGAAGGCAAGACAAGAAGCAATGGATGGAAACAATCAAGGAGAGAAGCAACCTGGAACTAAGGAAAGATTTCCTGACAGTGAGGACAATTAACTAATGCAATGGCTTGCCTTCAGAAATTATGGAGGCTTTTAAGAAGAGATTGGACATCTGAAATGGTATTGGGTCTCCTGCTTGAGCAGGGGGTTGGACTAGAAGACCTCCACAGTCCCTTCCAGATCTGTTATTCTGTTAAATCATTGACATGGTGTTCTGACAGACTAAAAAGGTTGAGTAGTTCTTAAAATAGCTACAGCAAGAGCCCATTGGTATCTTAAAACCCCCAAATGTTGTCCCCCCCAAATCCTCAAAATACAGGAAATCCCGGTCCCGCTAGAAATAGACTCTATCCATGTCAGAACTAGCCCACCAGCTGGGGTTGGGCAAACCTTGTATCTAGCTGAAAGTTCAGGGTGGTGTGTGAACCCAGCATCTTGGATTAATTCAGCAAAATGAGGCTCAATTAACCATGAGTAATATGTTGGGCGAACCTAGATGTGGGTGAGATATTTACATTGTAGGTCTAGCCAGCATGATCAACACCTTCCCCTCCCTTGAGGATGCCCCACAGTCACATAAGATTCTCCACCGCAGGTAAAGATCCCTGATTTGTTTAGATGTGAATGGCTAAATAAAGTAGGTGTGCATGTCGGGGCAGGAGGAGAAATCCTAAACTTCTCCGTCGAGTGAAATTTGATGAGATTTATACAATTTCTTTGCTATTTAGAGAAACAGGGGTGCGTTCTTAAGGACGCCCTTAAGGATTTATCATATTTTGTCAAAAAAAAATTGAGGAGAAGGAAGAAGAAGAAGAGGAGGAGGAGGAGGAGGAGGAGGAGGAGGAGGAGGAGGAGGAGGAGGAGGAGGAGGAGGAGGAGGAGGAGGAGGAGGAGGAGGAGGAGGAGGAGGAGGAGGAGGAGGGAGGAGGAGGGAAGACAAGGAAGAAGATGAGGAGGAGGAAGAGCAGGAGGAGGAAGAGGAGCAGGAAGACAAGGAAGAAGATGAGGAGGAGGAAGAGCAGGAGGAGGAAGAGGAGGAGGAGGTGGAAGAGGAGGAGGAAGACAAGGAAGAAGATGAGGAGGAGGAGGAGGAAGCAGAAGGAGGAAGAGGAGGACTAGGAGGAAGAGGAGAAGCAGCAGGAAGACAAGGAGGAAGACGAAGAGGAGGAGGAGGAGGAGGAAGAGGAGGAGGAAGAGGAGGACGAGGAGGACGAGGAACGATAAGAGGATACAACCTTCACAATAGTCTATTGAAGGAAAAAATATAGCTAACCCTTCACTCATCACCATACTTGAGCCCAAAATTTATCTTGATAAGTTAGACAGTTGTTTAAGTGAAGGTTGTCCTCTTTTAGGACCTTTCTTGACACCGTTGTTAACTGAATCGCTGCAGTTCTTAAGTTAGTAACTTGGTTGTTAAGTGAATCTGGCTTTCCCATTGATGAAGCTTGCTTTGGATGGTGGCAAAAGGGTGGAATCACATAACCACGGGACACTGTGACTGTCATAAATACAAACTAGTTGCCAAGCGTCTGAATTTTGATCATGTGACCGTGAGGATAGTTCAACGGTCGTAAGTGTGAAAAACAGTCCTAAGTCACATTTTTCTATGCTGTTGTAACTTGGAACGGTCACTAAATGAACTGTTGTAAGTCAAGGAGTATCGGTGGTTTTTTTTAGACAAAACCATATTTGCCTTTGACAAATCCCATTCGCCAACCTTTTTCGCCTGCAATTCCTAAAGAGAAAGGACCCTTAGGCAAAAGGAAATTCTATTTTATTTTATTTTATTGAGCCTCTACGGAGTTTTTAAAACTTCCATACCAATGTCCCTTTAATTGAGTGGAGTTAAAAGGTTTTCAAGACTGAAAGGAGGTTAGATGTTCAACGAGAATGGAAAAAAGACAACAAGAAACCAACAGTTTGAAATGTAAGTTGGGTTGGTAATATGACCCTTTGGTGCTTTTTTAATGCTTCCTCTGCCATCCACGAGGCTCCAAAATCCGTGTAATCCTGCCTGATTCCAGCAAATTGGTCTAATTTGCCTCTCTGCTAATCCTTAAAGCATCCATCGCTGATGACAAGACAGAAAAAAAAAAGTCTTGTGGAATTGCAAACGCTTACTGGTTTTTCACAAGTCGGTGAATGAGTCCATGCATCGTGCTACAAACCAACGCTGGAAGTTTTTAAGAAGCGATTGGATAACCATTTGTCTGAAGTGGTGTAGGGTTTCCTGCTTAAGCAAGGGGTTGGACTAGAAGACCTCTAAGGTCCCTTCCAACTCTGTTATTCTAAGTTAAGTTGAAACCAGCTTCTTTAACTGTGGTTTACCAAATAAACTGTTGGCAAACCAAGTCTGAGGCAAAGCCAACCAAAGCCTAGAGAAATGAATTCTTTAAAACAAGGAACTCCAACCTTGGCAACTTTTAAGACTTGTGGACTTCAACTCCCAGAATAAGTCCACAAGTCTTAAAAGTTGCCAAAATTGGACATCTCTGCTTTAAGATATATGACACCCCTTTAAAGCAGCCCAGCATGCTCGTACTACCATATGTGGTGGACGTGCCCAAAAGCGAAAGCATACTGGACAAAAATACATATTTAGATAGAAAAAATAATAAAGGTACATATAGATTTAAAACCAGAAATATTTCTGTTGAGTATCATACCGGAAAAATATAATAAATGGACTATGTATCTAATGCTACGTGTGTTAACAGCACCCAGAATTGTATTTGCACAACATTGGAAAGATGTGGAGATCCCTACGGAAGAGAAGATAATTTAAAAAATACAAGAATGTGCAGAAATGGATAGATTAACACTTGAAATTAAAGAGGAGGAGGATACGGAATATTTTGAAACATGGGATTCGTTTTATCAATGGTTAACTAACAGAAACAGAAGTTAGAACATTTAAAATGATAAGAGAAGGATTAATTGTACTATGAGGGTTTATTATGATATATTTAATATTAATATGATTTAGTATTAATAGTAAGCATTAATATTATGTTGAGAAAATACTGTTATTATATGATCACTACCAATGAACATTATTACTTTGATGATGATGACCAGTGCTCTAACTGTAACCAGACAACACACTGTTCATATAGACATTGAAACTGTTGCTCTTTCTTTATATAGTAATTTTTTTTTTTTAAAAAAAGTATTACTTAAAACAGCCCAATATACCCCACACCCAAAATGCATCTGTGAGGGCTCATTCTCAACTTCATCAACCGCTGCAAGAATAAACCGGGAAGAGAGAAGAGTGGAGAGAAAGAGTAGGATGCGCAGATAATCTGCAGAATCTGAAAACTTAACGTGGGGGGTGGAAAAAGGAAACCCACCATTCGACACTCCGATAGTTTTAAAGCGGTTCCAGGGTTTTGCCTCTCGTCCTAAAAGAAGCACTGAAACCAAAAAAAATATTTCCTTGTCTCAAGCACCTCTCACTCAAGGAGCTTGAAATCTGTCACGTGGATTTCAAGATGGGATAAAGCGAAAAACAGCCCATGCTTCCTCGTCCGTATCTGCATTAGCAGCCGATAGATTTCCAGAACAATTCAGCTAGAATCGAGTCCCAGCATGCCTTCTTGGGCAAAGGCCTTGCAACCAGGCAGAGTGGGAGGTGTTAGGGATATGGGGATAAATAAAAGCAGGTTACCAGGTATTTCGTGATAAGGGCCATACAGGTCACAATTGTTACTTTAAAATAAATTAGAATTATTTTTCCTGCAGTGCATTTTGGCCAAGAGGTCAGTGAAGTAATTGGTTCACAGTAGATTATCTTTGCAGGGATTAAAGAGAGAATGATATTTTTTTTCCCCTAACCATCTTTTAATAAATAAATATTATACGCATGACTACACTGTGCTATGTAAGTTGAATGTTTCACATTTAAAGCCCAGTGGTTGCAAGAGGATTCTTCAGGATGATGAGGGGAAGGGAAAGGAAGGGAAGAAAAAAAAAGGAAGAAAGACATGGAATGGGAAGGGAAGAAAGAAATAAAATGGGAAGGCAAGAAAGAAATGGAATAAAGAAATGGGAAGGGAAAGGAAAGGAAAGGAAAGGAAAGGAAAGGAAAGGAAAGGAAAGGAAAGGAAAGGAAAGGAAAGGAAAGGAAAGGAAAGGAAAGGAAAGGAAAGGAAAGGATAAAAAGGGTTGGGATTGGATGGGATATTGGAAAAGAATACTTTCTATTCATTCTATTCATACAGTTCAATACATGGTCAGCAGAGGTGATCATCTTGTTCTCTTTCCTCAACTTTTCTGAAGTAATATCCCTCACCCAAGATTTAGAAAGCAACTTTTGAATATCTATTCTAAGATCTAACCCTCAACACAATTCTTACTTTTACACACACTTCTGCAGTAGTGTATCAGGAGAAGCTCCAGTCCTTCCTAAAACTCTACTCATCTCTTCAAGCCAAGGCAGATGTTGAATTTTTTTCCCAGCAACTTCTTTATAAACACACCCAAGCATTGCTGGTATCTTTCCAAAGAGGTCCAGTTTTAAGAAACTCAATGCTGTCTAAAATCCACCCCATCTCCCTCCATCTCAACTTTTGGGTCATAACTTCAGGTTAGAATCTTTGTGTTAAGAATCTCTATTATTTGTACAATATTTACATTTTGCTTCCAATCCTCCTAGCTGTTTTTGTTCTGACCTTCCCCTCTTTTTTGCAGCCACAGATAAAACTTGTTCCAAGTGTCGTAATATTCTGAATCCCCCTTATTTTTCATTTCTAAAGTTAGTCTATCAGATTCTGCACATGCCAAATGAAATACTTTTAAATGCAAGCAATGCAACCATGCACGGGTACAAATCAGCACACCTTGAGCAATTCAATGATAGATATGGCCAGGTCAATTAACTCTTTGTATAGCCCAGAGACAGAAAACCTAACTAGCTAAATACCACTTAACGTTCAATCTAGGTTATTTGGTCCCATTTGGGTGAAAATGCTTCCTTGCAAAAATCCCGGCGAGGAAAGAAAGAGTAAGGGTTCAACAATATGCCAAAAAAATTAAAATAAAATTACAATACCTCCTTTCCGGATTTCTCTATCTCTACCGTCACGGTGGTATGGTTCTTGTGTTCTTGGAACATGCAAAGGTAACAGATGCAGACTTGGTCGGTCTGGCAGAAAAGCTCCATGGTCTTGCCATGAATGGGGCATTTCCTGGCTTCAAAGTCTTTGATGGGATCCAGAAGCTGGTGATCTCGAAAAGCAGCCCCTTCAAAGTGGGGCTTCAGGTGAAGCTCACAGAAGCTGGCTTGACACACCAGGCAGGACTTCACTGCCTTCTGCTTGTTGTCAATGCAAGAGTCACAAAGGACCTCTTCCAGAACCACCCGGGGTCTTCCAGAAGGTACTCTACTGGCCCGGTTGAAGTTGGTCCTTTTGGTCTCTCCAGTTTCCCCTAGGGTGATAATGGGTTTTCTTAGATCTGAGATCTGCCCACTGGAAAACATTGGCTTCTTCCCTTCTCCTTCATTGCCAAAAGATTTCTTGGCCTCTACGTTAAACAGGGGCTTCCTCAAATCTCCGCGCTCTGGAAAAGTGACCTGGGACCTCCGAGTTTCTCCTCCAGCAGGAAAACCTGACTTTTTGGATTCCCCAACCTCCATATTGAAGTAGGTTGACCTCTTCTCATCAGACGACTCCACAAATTGGATGATCGGTCTCTTCCAGTCACCTCCGGCATACACAGAATTCTTGAGTTGGGTTGTCTCTAGGTTTGGCGCCACATTGTTTTTGTTGGCTTCTTTCTCAACTTTCTTTGGGCTGCTGGATTTCTTCCCTTCTTCTGTCTCTTTCTTGGGTGAAGTGGGGGCGTTGGCTTCCTCTTGCTTGCCGGTGGTCCCATTGGTCCTTGCCGTTTCCATCTCTTGGTCCTTTATCCCCCTGCGTTGGCTTTCTGGTCTCTTCTTTGCAGCCACGCTCTGTGAAGGATTGAATCAAATTGCAGGCTAATATGCTCCTTTCTTTACAGAAACAGCCAAGTTCTCAGGCCTTGATCCCAGCGAGGAATGAAAAAAGAAGAGAGGGAAAGCATTACCTAAATGCCACACCTGGAAAATGGGGAGGAGAAGGGAAACACCTAGATTATACAGGTAGAGCCAGAGAGAAGACAGGCAAAGAGATGTTACAAAAGGCATCAAGGAATCCTGCTTAATTATAGAAGGTGCTCCACACCCAAAAATATACCTGTCTAACCAGGTTAGGGAGTGAAAAGCTATTTATGTGTCACACTACTTTCTTCTTGTTCTTCTTCTCTTCTTCTTCCTCTTCCGCCTCCTCCTCCTCTTCTTCTTCCTCCTTTTCCTCCTCCGCCTCCTCCTCTTCTTCTTCCTTCTCCTTCTCCTCCTCCTCCTTCATTTTCTCTTACAAAAATTATTTTCATTATGAGGCTGCCAGCAGGCCTGCTACCTGCTTCAAAAAATAACTACTTCTTGACAGCAGGAATACATAAGTAGAATTAGCCAGAGAGGTGAAAATATCCACCAGGCAAGTTTTATTAAGCAGGATGCATGAACATAAGCAATTTAGCTTTCAATTAAAAGACATGAAGAGAATAAGAAACCAGCTACTAAATATCAAGAATGAGAGAATGGCACCCTCAGCACCAGATGCCATCAGGCTTCTCCGTGACAACCAAAAAATTAGTAGAAGTTTATCATCTCAGGCTTTGAAATTCTCCTTCAGGTATTATCTTTTCAGACTTTCAACGTTAACCCTCATCTATTTTATTTGCAGAATATAATTGCAAACTCTCATGCTATTTCAATTTAAATCAATGAGGAAGGGCCAGAAACAGAGAAGCAGGGTTCAAAATACAGCTTCATGAACATCATGAAGATCTGGAAGAATTCATCTTGTGGACCAGAGACAATGAAGAGCATCCTTCTCACCTTCTCCATTTCCACTGCCCTGACCTCATGAGTGACATATACACCCTCATCTATTCCTGAAAATAATACCTTCATTTATGCAAGCATCCACTTAGCATCCTAGTGAGGCTTTTCAGTAAATAAGAATGTTGCATGTCCTTGTTTGTAATTGGCCACCAAGAATTCCTCATGGGTGCTCCATAATCTCCTCCAACTCCACTTCAGAATCATCAGCCATGCTCCAATTTCTGAAAAGGAGCACCTTATTAACTTATTGTTTAAACAAACACCTCTTGGGGCATTAGAGTTGGATGTCTTGGGCTGCCCTGTATGTTGACCTGCTTTCTCCCAACAGTAGCCTGCAGTAACATTAAGACAATGATAGAACCTTCTCAGATTCTTGGGTTGAGTTCTGTCTTCTCAGATCCACAGGTAGTCCTCAATATATAGCTATTTGTTTAGTGGATATTCAAACTTCAAAGGCCCTGTAAAAAGGAAGGAAGGAAGGAAGGAAGGAAGGAAGGAAGGAAGGAAGGAAGGAAGGAACTAGCAATAGCCCTTACACTTATTTACTGCTTCACAGTGCCTTACAGCCCTCTCTCAGCAGTTTATAGAGTCAGCCTCTTGCCCCCAACAATCTGGGTCCTCATTTTACCAACCTGGGAAGGATTGAAGACTGAGTTAACTTTGAGCTGGTCAGGATTGAACACCTGGCAGTCAACAGAATTAGCCTGCAATATTGCATTCTAACCAGAAGGAAGGAAGGAAGGAAGGAAGGAAGGAAGGAAGGAAGGAAGGAAGGAAGGAAGGAAGGAAGGAAGGAAGGAAGGAAGGAAGGAAGGAAGGAAGGAAGGAAGGAACTAGCAATAGCCCTTACACTTATTTACTGCTTCACAGTGCCTTACAGCCCTCTCTCAGCAGTTTATAGAGTCAGCCTCTTGCCCCCAACAATCTGGGTCCTCATTTTACCAACCTGGGAAGGATTGAAGACTGAGTTAACTTTGAGCTGGTCAGGATTGAACACCTGGCAGTCAACAGAATTAGCCTGCAATATTGCATTCTAACCAGAAGGAAGGAAGGAAGGAAGGAAGGAAGGAAGGAAGGAAGGAAGGAAGGAAGGAAGGAAGGAAGGAAGGAAGGAAGGAAGGAAGGAAGGAAGGAATAGCACTAGCACTTAGACTAACTTATCACTTCACAGTGTTTTACAGCCCTCTCTAAGCAGTTTACAGAGTCAGCCTCTTGCCCTCAACAATCTGGGTCCTCATTTTACCCACCTCGGAAGGACAGAAAGCTGAGTCAACCTTGAGCCTGGTGAAATTCGAACTACCAAATTGCAGTCAGCCGGCAGTCAGCAGAAGTAGCCTGCAGTACTGCACTCTTAACCACTGCACCACCGTGGCCCGTGCTAGCAACGACCGTGTCATCCCACTCCATGGGTGTAGGGGAAGTGTGGAGAATTGTCTATAGTTCATACTTAATCTTCTGGCTCAGTGAAGTATGCAAACCATCTAGATTTAGAGGACGCTTTCAGGGAGACCCTTCTGCTTCTTCTCTGAACAATTGGCCAAAGCACTGCAGGGAACATGGTTCATTGTGTTTGACTTTCCTGCGAATGTTGCCAAGAGCAGGCATTTGTCAACCGTGACCCTGTGGCTCATGTCTCAGCTGGCGCTGTGATCCTTCTTGTCATTGCCTTCCATGCCAGACATGTCTAGACACTGTGGGGTGGAGTGAAGTGCTAGGAATGAGAGTGACAAAGTGTTCCGGTCAACACCTCCAGGTTGTGGCACTACAGTAGCTTCTCTCTTCTTCTTCTTCTTCTTCTTCTTCTTCTTCTTCTTCTTCTTCTTCTTCTTCTTCTTCTTCTTCTTCTTCTTCTTCTTCTTCTTCTCTTCTTCTTCTTCTTCTTCCTCCTCCTCCTCCTCCTCCTCCTCCTCCTCCTCCTCCTCCTCCTCTCTCTCTCTCTCTCTCTCTCTCTCTCTCTCTCTCTCTCTCTCTCTCTCTCTCTCTCTCTCTCTCTCATGCAATACTGTCATTACCATAATCACCGGGCAAATGTTCCATTTATCATCATGGGCCAAGTCACGCCAGGCTGCAAGCCAGAAGAAAGCATGTGGAAAATCAGCTAAAAGGGTGTTTTGTGGCTCTCCTCTCCGTGAAAGAAACCTGTGTGACTTTTTGTGTTGTGCTGCATTCGAGGGGAAGTGTTGTTTTTCAAGGTTGTGCAACCTTCAATCAAGGTTGTCTCCAGATTTTGCCGAAATCTAAACTCAGCACTGTATATTTTTTAAAAAGTAGCTGTAGATTATTTGAGGAATGCCAAAGGATGTCAAACAGGTTTCAGAGTAGCCCCATTGTTTAAGGAACAAGTTTGGGGTTCTCTTTTTTAGAGAGATTTTTTTTTTTTTTTTTTGGTCTGGGGCAGAAAAGGGGAGTTTTCAAATTCATGTTATGTCCCAAATATATTTCTTAGCATTTTTGTTTCAAGAACTGTATCACTACATCCTGGGACATACAAAATTGGATAAATTCAGTCTAATTCAACCCATTGCTTTAGGGGACTTCAGTTGGAAAGTTCAAAGATGAAATTCTTCAAAGTTCCTCTGTTTTATTCTGTTTTTTTTAAAAAAAAAAAAAAAACTTCCAGAAAGTTTTGATCATCAATTGCTACTATTGTTATCCATTACTCTTCCTTTATTGCTGAGCCTTGTTGCTGTGCTTTACAATACTGTACTTTAATGTTGTTTTGATTTTACATAAGTTTGTCTCTCTCTTAGAAAAACTAAGGATCTGGAGATGTCTTACTTATTACAAATGCACAGCAATCTTTGCTGGAATTCCCCATGAGACCCACCCAGGCTGAAGGCTTGGTGGAAACAGTTCCCACAAACACGTTAGGCCAGTTCCACTTTCCTTTAGCTTGTTTTCTGAATTTTATTTTATTTTTTTAAATACAGAAGACATCTTTTTTATAGGGTAAAAACAATACAAGTTTAAAGAAGAAAAAATATAAGTATTAAATGAAAGAGGAAAAGGAAAAAAGATATAAAGAAGAGGCTTTTGATCTTCTTTACAGCACTTAGAGTTGCATTTATATTTATCCTGACTGTGTATGCTTATATTGTGGCTCCTTTCTTTCAATATTGAGAAGGAAGGAAGGAGGGAAGAAAGAAAGGAAAGAAAGAAAGAAAGAAAGAAAGAAAGAAAGAAAGAAAGAAAGAAAGAAAGAAAGGAAGGAAGGAAGGAAGGAAGGAAGGAAGGAAGGAAGGAAGGAAAGAAAGGAAAGAAAGGAAAGAAAGAAAGAAAGAAAGAAAGAAAGAAAGAAAGAAAGAAAGAAAGAAAGAAAGAAAGAAAGTGAGGGAGGGAGGACAAAAGGGAGGGAAGAAGGGAGGGAAGAGGGAGGAAAGGAAGGAGGGAGGGGGGAGAAAGGAAGGGAGGACAGGAGGGGGAAGGGAGAAAAGAAGAACAAGAGGGAGGGAAAGGGAGGGAGAGAGAGGGAGGGAGGGAGGGTGGTATCTCCAAGTTTAAAGCTTGCTTCAGGAAAAAAAAAATATTTTAAAAAGTGACTGTTGTCATTTGCATATTTAGAAGCTTCTCAGCTAATTTATAGGGAAAACTGCCTATGTTAAATTGCATAGAGAACCTCCATAGATTAAGGGAAGTTGTAAAAGAAAACAGATATATGGATTTTTTTTTTCATTGCTCTTTCTTCTTTCACGGATGATCGAGGCAGAACGCTGCTAACCAGAGTATTAAGCTGGCCCAATACAAATGCATTAACTCCCCTCCCATCCACCACCAGTGCTTGGCCCCAGTGCTAGAAAGGGTGTCTCTTACCCACAAGGAAAAAAAAATCCCCGTTTCTGTTTTAAAGGGGATGCTTTGAATGGAGAAGCAGGAAGGAAGCGAGACCATTAGCTCAGACTCAATTAAAGTGCTAAAAATAAGTGGGAAAGCCTGCAATCCTACTGGGTTTCAAGTGCTATTGGAGCAGCGTTTGGGGGCAACATTCAGAAGTATAAGAGTAACTGATGAAACGATGCAGAAACAGGACTATGAAGTGCAAGAAATGAGGTGGCCACGCCCTTCGTTGGGGCAATTTCACTCTCCGAAAGAAACATTCAGGAGCCTGTGTGGGAAAAACATGTACAGACAAGAGAATGGTTCTTCTTCGGTACAGCTGAGTCAAAGCGCCAGGATCCCCACCCACCCCTTCCTCTCTCTGAGTGATTTCTCTTTCTTCTTTTTCTTCGTCTTTTGATGTTGCAGTTCAATAAGGGAACTAGACAGGAGCTTGAGGGTGAAGATCAGAAGGCCAGCAGATGTCGGAGGAAGAAAAAAGAGAGCAGATCATCTGAAAGAGAAACGGAGGGAGAAAGTAGTCAAGGGAAGGAGACACAGAAGAGAGGGAGTGCAGAAAAAAAAGGAGATGTATATATTTATATTTTATATAATATGTTTAATATATTAATATATTTTATATTTATTTATATTTTATATATATTTAAAAGGCTGGTTGAGGATCTCAGGATGCAATGAACCAAGAAAAACAAAGCTGGCACCAACTTAAACCCACAAAAGCATTTATCTAGGTAGCAGAATAGACATTCCAATTGAAAAGAATATCTGTAGCTCAGGGTTGAACTGTGGAGTCCTTGGAGCTGTGTGAGCTCAGTGATTTTCTTGCAGATGTTTCATTACCCAACTAGGGAACATCATCAGAGCACTGAAGTTGTTGTCTATTTTGGGTCATGAAACATCTGCAAGCCAACCGCCCAGCTCAGAGACCAAACATCTGCCGAAAAGACATTGCCTTTTTCCTGGTTCATCACAAAGCTTTTCTGATACAAATTAGAAGTGTTAGATCCTCCAACCTCCCTAATTCTCAGATGTGTCAGGCTTCATTCCACATGTTCAGTTATTTAGAGATTTCCCAAGAGCAAGCCTCCCGAGAAGCCAACTTCCAGTGGGAACGGTACTCATCAAAGGAAAACAGCATGTTCGGGCAAAACCTCCTGGCAAAAGAGCAAACAAGCGTGGCTGATGACTTTCTTCCTAACAAGGAAGCATCCTTGGATGAAAACACCCAAATCTTACTGGTCTCTTCTAGCAGCCAGCAGATGGGAAACTCCTTCCCTTAGATCAGCAAATAATGTTGAGCTACCTATGCAGAAGACCAAGCAAGGCGGCCCAGGAAGTTGTAACAAGAATGGGGAAAGAGAGCACAATAGACTTGCTATGGAAGCTTCATTGTATTTAAACCCAAGTTAGAACAGTCTGCTGTCTTTGCAATATTGTTGGACTCCCAACTCCTCGTTGTATCTAAACCCAAGTTAGAACAGTCTGCTGTCTTTGCAATATTGGTGGACTCCCAACTCCTGTTGGTCTTGTTGGACTCCAACTCCTAGCTGTCTCTGCAGCACTTCAATGACCAGGGTGATGGAAGATACAGATTAACAGAGTTGGAAGGGGCCTTGTAGGTCATCTAGTCCAACTCCCGATGTAGACATGGGGGTCTCCTTTATCTAGTGTAAAGATGGCAGGAGATTGCTCTCCATTTCAGATGATGATGTTTATTTCTAGGGTACTTTATTCTTCTAGACACCTTCTTCTATTTAAAGGACTTTCCAGTCAAGGTCTCTTTACATGTGAAGGCCCCTCCAGAGGAAAAGCTTTGAACTTCCCCATTAATAACAAAAGTGCAAAAACATTATTTCCGAACTAACACCTGGATAGTCAATTGAGTGAGTACCTAGGTCATAGTTTTCCCTGCTACAGGAACATTATTCTGTTTCTGCTTCAATTATTCTAATTATTTCTAAATGTGCACTTTTTGCCATTAATTAAAATGCACATATTTCATCCCAATCTGTGCTCTCATGCCCTCTTAAATATATTTATTTATGTCATGCATTTACATAAATTTTCCAGTTCTCTTCCAGGCAGACCATAGCAACCTACAGTGTTTTCCTTTTGTCCTTCAAAGAAGATGATGAAAGACATGAGGGCCAGAGAAAGAGCCAGGATTTGAACCAGCTTTGGAGCAAACGGCTTCCAATGCTGAGATATCAAACTCTGGTCTCCTCTCTTCTTACTTTTCTCCTCAATCCAAAGATCCATTGTCATCTAAAGATGGAAGAGAGAAGTCAACCACTGTAGTTCAAATGCGTTATCTCATCCATTCCTTGTACATTAGCAGAACAATTCCAAACCCTCTCAAGGTGTTCTCATCTTGGAGAACCTCAACAGGTCAAACTTCTGTAGATGTCTACTAAAGACCCTAAGAAAACTCTTGGATCCAGAATGATTGGCCCTACTTTTGGGTGACCCTTCTGCTTGGAGTTCCTTCAAAGGAATCATCCTGCTTAAGACCTCCTCTCAAAATTCCTTCTGACTCCCACTTTCTAACCTGTAGAAGTGTTCAAAACATTTCAAGGTCCAAACAACTCAACTTGCTCCCAACCAGGGGTGACCAATCCGAACATATCAAAATTGTTCCGATGTCAAAGCGCATCAGGACAGTCTAAACACGACAAAACAGATCCAGCTTGAAAACAAGCCATTGTGTCCTCTGTTTCACAGTAGAACAACCTAGTTTTGGGTCACACCAATTTCAGTAATTGGTTGGGATGTGGTTTGGGAGCAAAATGTGACCCGAGATATGTCCCATGCATCCCCCAGAATATAGCACATCCCATCCTGCCTTGCACTTCAGTTCCTATAGAAGAGGATATTTGTAGCTCAGAGTTGGACTGTGGAGTCCTTGGTGCTCTCTGAGCTTGGTGCTTTTCCTACAGATGTTTCACTACCCAACTAGGTAACATCATCAGTGCTAGAAGGGAGTGGGGTTGAAGAGGAGGAAGAGGAGATGGAGATCTGTGGAGTCCTTGGTGCTCTCTGAGCTTGGTTGTTTTCTTGCAGATGTTTCATGACCCATCTAGGTAACATCATCAGTGCTGGAAGGGAATGGGATTTGTAGAGGGGGAGGAGGGGGAAGGGAGGGGGAGGAGGATGGCAGTGGGGTCCTTGGTGCTCTCTGAGCTGGGTTGTTTTCTTGTAGACGTTTCATGACCCAACTAGGGAACATCATCAGTGCCAATGCAACTTCACTACTTCACATGTTCACAGTGCAGCTTCACTTCTTGCAGTCCCTGCTGCCTAATAAGGCCTACAATATCCGGGGGAGGCACCAGGTTGAAGTAGACTCCCCTAAAACATCCCTGAATCTCACACTTAGAAAAAACTTTAAAAGTTTAGCAGGAAAGGTAGAAAAAAAATAATCTGCTCTTTATCTTCCACTATCCCGTTGATTTATTTCTTTGGCCCTCGTCCCCTGGCTGTATTTGTGTGAAGAGGAGTGGATTCCTATTTTGTTTTTTCTGCAGCTAATTACAAATCACTTAAACACTCCATCAAGTTCAGACTCAGCCCCATGAAGCATCATGGGACTAGCTGACGCCCAAAGTTTGCTCAGTAGGATGGCCCCAGGGCTACGCCTGGCCTACATCAAGGCGAGGGAGGGACTGGCTTCTGAATCCACTCAGACCCCCTTATATGTCTCCCCCAGGGTTTTTTTTAGCCTGCTTTGCCAGGTATAAAAATCCACCGGGATTTCTCTCAACAGCCTTGCTTTGTACAGCCAGAGCAAAAGGAAGAAGTCCCACTCTTTTCATCTAGTGTTGGGTCAAGATATTTTTCCCTCCTTCTCCTTCCTTGGTTGTGCAAATGCAACAGGCTGGCAGCACAATCGGAACTCAGAATGCTTTTTCTCCTAACCTGTCATTAGCTTATGGAATTCTCTTTCCAAAGATGAGAGGATAACAAAGCTGTAGGATAGCAAAGTCATCGCATTGATAGCTGTTGTGGCCCGGCAGCGGCTAGCGGAGCTGGCAGCACAGTCGGACAGTGAGGAGGTTGGGGAGGAACATGGGCCAGTCCTGGAGGCTGAGGAAGGCTAGGATGAGGGCTCTGCATCAGAGGCCGAGATGGGGCCAGGGCAGTCTGGCAGTCATCAGCTGCCAATGGAAAGCAGTGAGGCAGGGGAGCAGCTGGAGCCTGTTCCCTGCTTGCTCATGTGCAGAGCTGCCAAAAGAAAAGAACAATTACAAACTAAGGGTCGATGTGGGAGGAAAGCCACAAGTGGATGGTGAATGGCCCCTCCCATAGGGATTAAAAGAGGAGCAAAAGGGGAGGGGCTTTTGTAGGAAACGATTTGTTCATTGCAGCAGTGTGAAGATCTGTCTATGCATCTCAGAGACACTGTGCTGAGTCCTTCCTTGTCAACACTGCCTTTGAAAATATTTACTTGGCAGCTGTCCAAGCTAGATAAGGCCTGTGCTCCTAATTAGGCCCTTGAAAGACTGTTTGCCAGGCCCTTGGCTGAAGGTGAATGCAAGACATTCATGTTCATTTAATAAAAGGGGTTTTGCCGGGACAAAAAGTCCGCTTAGTGCTTTTGGGGAAAGCCTAGGTCAGAACAATCAGGGATTTGAGATGGAGAGCAGGTCACGATGGCTAGGTAGAATCTCTGATTCCAGAAGTAGTAGACCACTGAACACCAGTTTTCAGGAAATATCAGTATGAGAGAACAATGACCTTCAAACCTTGGGTTTAGCACTGTGTAGAGGTTCTTTGGCCACCTAATGAGAAGGAAGGACTCACTGGAGAAGAGCTTAATTCTGGGAATGATGGAGGGCGAAAGAAGAAGGAGGGGACAGCAGAGAAGGGAGGGGCTGGATGAAGTCACTGAAGCAGTTGGCATGAACTTAAATGGACTCCAGAAGATGGTAGAGGACAGGAAGGCCTGGAGGAATGTTGTCCATGGGGTCGCAATAGGACGGACACGACTTCGCGATTAACAACAACAATAACAACAACAAGAGGTTCTTTTGGCCAAGGAGAACTCCATTTGGCCACTGAGAATTGCTTTCTTCACTCCTTCTCAGGTCCATTGCTTTCCCGAGATTACTGCTGGTTCATGGATTCGTGCCAGGAATCCCAATCAAATAGGGATCTAATGTCTGGATAAAGTCAGTTGGATTCAGACATGTGAAGATATCGCTGGGGCTAAGGGACCTCCAGTTATTTAGTTTATTAAACAAACTTCTGTAACTATTTTTTTTAAAGAATGTAGGATGGTGGGCAAAATAAAAACACAAAACTAGGATTTAAAACAATAAACTACTTTGAGGCCCTGATTAAAAACTCAGGTCCATCCATCAATCATGTGCCAGCTCTATGAACTTCCTGGTCCCAATGCCAGCAGGGATTTTCACTGCTTTCCTGGAAACCAAATTTGGAATACTGCATCTGATATAAAAAAAGATGTTGAGATCAGAGATGGTATTCAGCAGGATCTGACCAGTTCTGGAGAACCGGTAATGAAAATTTTGACTAGTTTGGAGAACCAGCCAATACCACCTCTGCCCCCATCTATTCTCTGCCTCCTGAGTTCCAGCTGATCAGCTGAATCTTCTTTGGTTGCCCTGCACAAGAGAACAGAGGTGGAAAGCAGGTTAGTGGGGTGGGGAGGGAATGGGATTTTGCAGTAACCTTCCCCCTGGAGTGGGGAGGGAATGGAGATTTTACAATGTCCTTCCCCTGCCACGCTCACCAAGCCACGCCCACCAAGGCACATCACGCCCACCAAGCCATGCCCACAGAACAGGTAGTAAAAAAATTTGAATCCCACCACTGGTTGAGATCCTAGAACAAGTGCAGAGAAGAACCCCCCAAAAAATGATTAGTAGTCTGGAGGCTCAACTATACAATGAACAATTGAGGGAACTGTCTAGTCTAATGAACTGAAGGAAGAGGGGTGGCATGATAGCAGTCTTCCAGTACTTGAGGGGCTATCACAGAGAAGAAGGGTTGGCTTATTCTCCAAAGCCCTGAAGACAGAGCAAGAAGCAACGGATGGAAACTCATCAAGGAGAGAAGCAACCTAGAACTAAGGAGGAATTTCCTGAGAGGGAGAACAATTAATCAAGGGAACGACTTGCCTTCAGAAATTGTAGGTGCTCCATCACTGGAGGTTTTTTAAGAAGACATTTGGACAAGCCATTTGTCCAGAATGGTATATGGTCTCCTGCTTGGGCAAAGAGGTTGGACTAAAGCAAGGGTCTTCCAACTTGGCAAGATTAAGACTTGTGGACTTCAACTCCTAGAATTCCTGAGCTAACATGACTGGAGGAGGAATTCTGGGAGTTGAAGTCCACAAGTCTTAAAGCTGTCAAGTTTGAAGAGCCCTGGACTAAAGAATCTCCACGATCTCTTCCAACTTTATTATTCCATGTTCTACACTTCTGGGAAAAACTGTCCCATAAAGGAGAAGCCATGACATGTATTCAAGATCCCTTTAGGGGACATCTTCACCAAAAAGACCAGGGGTGGACTGCTACCGGTTCGCCCTGGTTCGGGTGAACCGGTAGCTAACCAGTAGCTAATTTAATGGCTGGTTCAGCGAACCGGCAAATCGTACCCCTGGCTGTCCCCGCCTTGCCCACTCTGCCTTGCCCCTCCCAAGAGTCCCCATGTGGCCCATTTGGATGCCATGTAAGTGCAGGGCCCATGTGGAGGCTCAGGGAGGATGAAAACGGGACTCCTGGAGACTTTGGAAGGCCAGAACGGGCCTGTTGCCTCCAGAGGTCCTCCGAGCCTGGGGGGCCTCAGCCCAGAAAGAAACGGTTGATTCTCTTCATTGGGGCACATCAAAAGTCTTCAGTGCATTTAAGGAGCAATTCTCTGCACATGGGCAAATTTTCGCCCTCTTGGAAGCTCCAGGAAAGCTGCAGTGCAGGAGGCCGACTAGGCCATGCCCACCATGGCTACATCCACCCAACAACTTGCTGATATTTTTGAAGCCCACCCCTGAAAAAGACCATGTCCACTTTGCCAGATGTAGTAGAGCAGAAACCAATGAGGAGAGATGCTCCCACTAGTAACTTTTGCCCCAAGTCACATAGGACTTCAAGGTGTAAACCAGAACCTTGAATTGTATCCAGAAGCCTACTAGGTCAATATCAGTGACAGCATAACTCCTCCAAAAGCCACACCAACATAAATAAGCATGTTTTGAAACAACCTAATTGTTTTTGGAGCCTCTTGGAATTTTTTCTGTAATACCCAAGTGATTTTAAGACGTTTCTGTTCAACAGTTACTTGCATGGAACAATTGAAACATTTAATCTGTGCGAATTCCAGTGTCAGCTGAGGACGCGCCTTCAAAGTCACCAATTTGATGTGATGGAATGTCAACCCTACAGCCCATGGAAGGAAACGGTTGATTCAGCTTCATTGGGGCACATCAAAAGTCTTCTGTGCATTTAAGGAGCAATTCTCTGGATCCCATGGCCAAATCACACGGGCCTGGTTCATTCAGCTGGAGCCTAAGTCGAACTGGAGCATCAATTCAGATGCTTTGGCTCACATTTATGACCAGTTTGGCTCACATTTATGACTGCAGTCACATGATTGTGATATGCAATTTGTTTTTGCTGCACAAAAAACCCAACATCGGCAAGACTGGATTCGCTTTAACAACTGCATGATTTGGTTAACAATTACCATAAAAATTGTTGTAAAGTTGGGTTTGACTCAATTCATGACCACAACGCCTTACGGCAGAAAGTCCAATCTCAATTATGATAATAAATCAAGGCTTCCTATAGATCCAGTGCATGAATGATCTCCCTTAACTGCAAGATCCTTTGCAATGCTGCGCATCAGCCACGAGATGTCCTCATCAGCACAGATTAACCAAAAGAGAAAAGTTACTTATTCAGATTCCCATTAGAAATGCCACCATCAGGTTCAATCAATCAGTAATTTGTTTAATCACTAGCCAGCAAAAAAATAAAAACAAAAACAGAGTGAAGCAGATAAATACAGTATATGCCAGCAACTTCCAGAATAAAACAGAGTGTATAACATTCACTCTTCTATTGCTATGTTCATAGAATTGTTACCTGGATGATAAGCCCGAAACATTAATAAGTATAAAATAAAAACCGTAATATGGGATACCGTAAAATGTATGTTACCTCCCAGGGAATTTATCTATTAGGGGAGCAATGGAGTCATAATAAAATTCAACCTAACCATATACTAAAGGTTTTTTTGGATGCCCCTGTAGAAGAAGCATCTTACACCAACTGCACACACTGGAAGAGACTAGAAGCAGAGATAATTATTTTATTTATTTATTTATTTAGTCAAGCATGTTTTAGATAACATATACTTGAAAACATGATTAAGAGTACATGAAATGGGTATGAATAACAGGGGACATTAGGACAGGGACGGTAGGCATGCTGGTGTGCTTATGCACGCCCCCTTAGAGACCTCTTAGGAATGGGGTGAGGTCAACAGTAGACTTTGATGACCCAGGGTGGGATACAAAATAAACACAGTCACAAAAAACAGGTGAAGCCCCTTTTATTCCTTCACTTTGCTTCCAAGCTCCAAATATCCTTGACTGGAGACAAAAAAAACTCCCACACAAGCAGTTACAAGAAGGAGGAAATGCCATTTAAATTATAAAGAGTAAAAAACAATACAAACCAGGCAAGATAAGGGCTTGAAGACGTCCACAGATATCAGAACACACACTGGGAAGGATGCCAAACTCAGAGAGGAACAATAAACTAGAGATATTTCCATGCTTTGTTTCCAGCACTCGCCCGTACGCATGTCAGTCCTCTTATTCAGTTGTCACAGCTGCAGCCCATGAAGAGGATCAAAGCCCACTCCTCCCAAGTAGACCACGTCTCTCCCTTATCCTCTCCTCCCTGCGTGCCCTAGGATGGATAGGGGAGGGTCCTGGGTCCTCCTCTGACTACCCAGCCGGCCTCTGCCCTTCCCCAGCCTCCTCCACAACCTCCGGAGCCACACTTCCACACCCTGTTGGCTGTTCCTCTTCACCCTCAGAGTCAGTCTCCACCAGGGGCATAACAGTAGACAGTCTAAGGTTAAAGTTTTTGGGGTTTGGGGAAGAGACCACAGAGTCAGGTAGTGCATTCCAGGCATTGACCACTCTGTTGCTGAAGTCGTATTTTCTGCAATTGAGTTTGGTGAGGTTTACCTTGAGTTTGTATCTATTGTGTGCTTGTGTGTTGTTGTGGTTGAAGCTGAAGTAGTCCTTGACAGGTAGGACATTGTAGCAGATAATTTTATGCACTACGCTTAGGTCAGACGGAAAGTGGCAAAGTTCTAAGTTGCCTAAGCCCCAAATTTCAAGTCTGGTGGTATAAGGTATAATAATTGGAGGAGGAGACCCTTTGAAGATACCTCTGAACCTTTAGGCTGAGTGTGAAAGACAGAAAACCTTCTCAAGCAACACAATTTTTTTTTTTACTTTTCAAAGGAGGGTGTGGTTGGGTAAAGCACAGCATGATGGGTGATGCCATCCAACTTGGCTTCTTTCGTAAATTGTGTTTAAGCAAACACTACTAAATGGAGGCTACATCATGTGATGAAGAGCTCAGGGAAATAGATAAGTTTAGCCTATGAAGAGAAAGTTTTGGGGTGACATGATGGCTGTCTTCCAGTACTTGAGGAGCTGTCCCAGAGAAGAGAGGACTGACTTATTCTCCAAAGCACCTGATGCCAGGACAAGAAGTAAAAGTGGAAGATCATTAAAGAGAGATCCAACCTAGAACTAAGGAGAGATGTTCCTGACAGCGAGAACAATTCATCAGTGGAACGGCTTGCCTTCAGAAGTTGTGGGTGCTCTATCACTGGAGGTTTTCAAGAAAAGATTGGATGACCATTTGTCTGGGATGATAGAAGGACTTTTGCTTTGGGCAGAGGTTGGACTAGAAGACCTGCAAGGTCCCTTCCAGCCTCATGATTCTATAAATCTATACTCAGTGCAAGACCATGTTTGCGTCCAGTTGGATTATCATTTCATATTGATTCAGCGTTGCCTGCTCATCTCCAGACTGACATGCTTTGGGACACCAATCACATTGTTTTCAGTCCTATCTACTGTTCCTTTCAGAAATGCTAAGAATTCTTCTCCACAGCTGAAATCTCCCATTAGCCATGGTGGCACAATGGTTAGAGTGCAGTACTGCAGGCTACTTCTGCTGACTGCCAGCTGCCTGCAATTTGGCAATTCAAATCTCACCAGGCTCAAGGTTGACTCAGCCTTCCATTCTTCCAAGGTCGGTAAAATGAGGACCCAGATTTTGGGGGGCAAGATGCTGACTCTGTAAACCGTTTAGACAAGGCTGTAAAGCACTATAAAGTGGTATATAAGTCTAAGTTCTAAGTCTAATGTTCATAATGGTTTGGTTGACACCACAAGTTAAGCCAAACCTCAATCCCATTTCACTTGGGCGTGTTGTAGCAACCTGAACATTTCAGAAAAGCTTCAATCGCAACTCTTGTTTCTTTTGACATAGCCATATTTTGAATTGCAGAAGGAGGCGTGCTAGATCTGCCTTCATTTGTCATTTAAATTCTTTCTCATGTATTAATCAGAAATCTCCACAAGAGACTCTTTGTGGACAGGAAGTTGGGTCACACTAAATAAATAGGAATCCAGCTGCTGGGAATTTACTCAGTCGGAATCCTTCATCCATTAAAAACTGGCGGTTTTCCTCTTCGTGTATTCAGAATATATGGACAAAATGAGACATTCTAAAAAGGCCTCGGTTCAGTTTTTCTTTCACGTGGTCAGCTGTGCTCGAAATCTGCATTACTTTTTGTATCTGCCCTTTGTTCCAGACAACCAGTCTCTGTTGGACCTCAAGAAGGACATCTGGCTTCTGATGGGTTTTGCAAACCAGCCTCTCGTTCTGTTAGATGAGTTTGCTCTACGCAGCTAAGACTTCAGAATTGCCAAGGCCAGGTTGGGCTGCAGGAATCAAATTTTGGTTTCTCTGCTTTCTTCCAACTTGGATCTCCATAGCATCACAGATGGTCCACCATGAACAATCTAGGAAGAATTTCTTTTTTAAAAAAATAAATAAAAGAAGGCTTTTAAATTCAGGAGAAACTGCCAAATAGTTGAGCAGACACAGAAAAAACTGGAACGTAGGGATAAATTCCTCCATGTTGCTGGGATGGCAGTGTTGTGGTTAGCCGGCAGCAGATGTGGACGGCTGAGGAGAGCGAGGACTCAGATGAGAGGCCAGGACCATTAGGGAGTAGACTACTGATTTCAGAGATTGTGGAGGCTGGCAGCAGTGATGAGGAGGTTCCCAAGGAGCCTGTGCCAAGTGCACGTGAGCGCAGGATTGCTCAGAGGAAAAAGCAGCATGGGTGACTCGGGAGTAAGGCTGCAAGGTAATGGCCCCTCCTTCAAGAAGATAAAAGCGAGCTGTGAAATGAACATACTTTGCAGAAGGCAAAGACATTTTGAAACTCCAGCCTCGTGGACATTCCAGTATCCTGAGTTTGTGTTTGAAGATTCTTATTTTATAAATTCTTGTCTGTTACCTTTGGCAAGTTTTGCACAGTTTGGAAAGACTTGTGTTTATCACAGCTAATTATTTTGTAAAAGCATTACAAGGTTTCTGTTTCTTTTGGATTTGTGTTTGATTTGTTGGAAAAGGGCGTGGGTCAGAACAGGCAGTCACAGTGAATTATCCATGTTGCCCCTTTTAGGTATTATTACTAGCTTTCAACCCATAGCTGAGTACCCTTCTCTCGGGCAGGTTTCCCTGGGGATCACATTGCACTCATGTCAGAAACACCGAGGAGCTTCTGGGTTGAAAGAATTAGCCGGTGACATCACCCTTTCTCGGAATATGCCCAGTTGAGGGCTCCTTTTATGTCTCTATTGTTTTTTTAAAAGAAGGAGCTGGAGTGAAGGATGGGAGCTCAACCTCTTCCCATGACAGCACACAGGACATGGGCGTGATAACCTCCAACCAACATTCTAACTGTGCAAGCCATCATGCTCCTATTCCCTGAGGATTGTCAAAACAGACCTTCCTCAATGATTCATTTAATGCTCCGAGGCCCTGAACAAAGTTACTTTTCTCTCACAGGTCCTCCCACTTACAACAACCGCAGCATCTCTACAGACATATGATCAAAATTCAGATGCTTGGTAACCAGCATGTATTTACAATGGTTGCAGCATCCCCGGGGTCACGTGATCGCCACATGAGACCTTCTCAGCTGCTTCCAGCAAGCAAAATCAACGTGGGAAGAAGGATTTTCTCTTAATACCTGTATAACTCACTTAACTGCAGTGATTTGTTTAACATTCATTTGGCAAAAGAGGTTATAAAATTGGGTATGATTTGCTTATCAATTGAAATTACAGTTCCAACTGCAGTCATAAATGAAGAGCAAGGAGTCTTGCTCTTAAACCTATTCTGACAACGTCAAGAGGTCTTTGTTATGGTTTCGGTTTTGTGTGTTGTGTGAAGCCCTGTTGGAGTGTCACCATGACCTATGGCTTGGTTCATAACATCAACTCAACCAGTGGTGGTCGTCCAATAAACCAGTGGCCCCCAACCTTTTTTAAACCAGGGACCGGTTTCACGATTATTTATTCTTCCACGGACCGGTACCCGAGTAACGCGAGACTCCACCGCCATCGGGACGGCTCTTCGTTTGAAGCCACCACCACCCCCCTTCGACGAAACTAAGGCGCGAGCACCCAAACGCTGCTTTCCAACCGAAAACCCGGAAGCACCGTTGAAACAAGATGGCGGCGCCCAAGCTTTGCGGCCCAGTAAAAAATGATCCACAGACCGGTACCGGTCCGGGGACCGGTGGTTGGGGACCCCTGCAATAAACCACGTTGAATCAAATGATAATTTAGCATGTTTCAACCTGGCTAGAAGGTGGCACGAGGTCCTCCACCTTCTCCCTAGAATTTGAGATGGCATCTTCCAATGCGAATCATTCAGGATTTGCAGAAATGCAAATGTTTCCCATTTCAAATTCCCATCATCAGATGAGAAGCCTGCTAAACAAGGAGAATTGTTTCTACTTGACTTATAGGAATGGGGCAAGAGTGCATTTTTCCTCCACCAGAAGCCTATTTATATTTAGCTTATGAATATGCTGATGAGTTTCTGCTCAGGATCCCAGGCCAGCACAAACCAGAGCCACCGTAAAGCTTTGTGGATTACTGTGTCCATGCAGAGATCAAAGGAACGTTGACACTAATCTTTGATTGAACATTCAGATGTCCTTGACCAAGCGTTTAATCCTCCTTCCCACACAGGTCTGCCCTGCAGGTAAAAAATCTGAGCTCCACCCCAAATTCTCTCCTACCATATCTCTACGGATTGTTGGCCTGATGTGACCTATCTTGATGAACAGCCAGATACCTGGCCTTTGGACACAGCAAACACAAAAAGAATATTTATCGCTGACCCCCAAGAAATAACATTCTGGCAGAAAGGAAAGGCAGCTCACCCCTCTTTCAGAACATGAAAAAATGGGTTTTTGACCTCTTGGGGGATCCATTTCTCTATTTGAATCAGTGAAATAACACTAGTGGGTTTAGCCAATTGTACAGGAATGGCCCAAGCACTACTACCCATCACCACCATGTTCCATCAGGGTGAACTTTTTCCAATCATCTCCTCCTCCTCCTCCTCCAAGAGTGAAGAATAGAGTAGAATAACAGAGTTGGAAGGGACCTTGGAGGTCTTCTAGTCCAACCCCCTGCTTAGACAGGAAACCCTATACCCATTTTAGACAAACGGTTATCCAATCTCTTCTTTAAAACTTCCAGTTTTGGAGCATTTACAACTTCTGGAGGCAAGCAGTTCCACTGATTAATTGTTCTAACTGTCAGGAAATTTCTCCTTAGTTTTAGGTTGCTTCTCTCCTTGATTAGTTTTTTTTTAATCAAGTTTTTTTAATTTTATTGTTTATACATATCAATGCATGAATGGTGTGGGTATCATACATTTCAATACAAATAAGTATAATATTGTTACTCATAGTTGTTACATTTCTCTTTCATTATTTCATATTATTTACACATACCCTTACTATCACCCTTCTGTTCCTAAACCTTCCTCTTATTCTTTCATATATCTTAATCTATTAAAATATATATACTATTATTCCCCTCTTATTTCTATCTCCATTTTAACTTTTTTTCCCACCTTACGCTGAGGAAATTTTCCTTAGTTCTAGATTGCTTTTTTCCTTGATTAGTTTCCACCCGTTGCTTCTTGTCCTGCCTTCAGGTGCTTTGGAGAATAGCTTGACTCCCTCTTCTTTCTGGAAGCCCCTGAGATATTGGGAGGCTGCTATCATGTCACCCCTACTTCTTTTCTTCATCAAACTAGACATACCCAATTCCAGCAACTGTTCTTTATATGTTTTTGCCTCCAGTCCCCTAATAATCTTCGTTGCTCTTCTCTGCACTCTTTCTATAATCTCAACATCTTTTTTTTTACATCGTGCTGATCAAAACTGGATGCAGTATTCCAAGAAGCATGGCTACAGGCTCCAAACCTTTGCATAGTGGAGTGGTCTATCTCAGTGGTCCTCACTCAAAACTGGGAATCATATCAGTGTATGATTGAACAAAATGATTGTACAAAATTAAATATGATACAATACAATATGATTGTACAAAATTAAAGCCCCTCCTGAACTTCTGATGACCATATGGACCTGTTCGTAGATAAATGGTTTGCCATTCCTTTCATCCAAGATGGGTTTGGGAGGTTTTTTTCCCCACTAACCTATAACCCTGGACACTCTCATCCAGCTTACTAACCAGACTTGACCCTGCTTAGCTTCCAAGACCACAAAAAAACAAAAGCTAAGTGCTGCCACCTACTGAGTAGAAGGTACTAGAGACCAAATCCAGTCATCCTCCACCACTTAGCTCTGGGTGCCCCAGACAAAAAGAGTTGCATCAACGCTATTTGCTTTCACATACTTCAGAAATCAAATCTGGAGTCTTCGATATGCACAGCTGATTCACAAGTTGCTCCTCCTATGTATTCTGCATTATCCATTATTTTTCACATTCTCACTCAATGCTCTACCTCCCTCCGTCTTGTGGGAATAATAAAACACACTCTGCTCTATAGTTGTACTAACTATCTTTCAAATCAGCACTCAAGTACTGCTTTGGAGCTGCTGTTAAGTAATAGGATAATTTGCAACCACATTATAAAGTATTGCAATCGAAATAAACAACAGAAATCAAAACATTCAGGAGCGTCTCTCGAGTGCCATCTGCTGGCCCATGGCCCACAGCCATGGATGAAAGCCAGTTTCTCCAGGTGTAAAATCCATCAACCTTCAGGGCCCATGTCAGCCTGGCCTGTTGGTAGCTGACATGGAGAAGAAAAGAAGAGTGTCTGGTGGATTGGTAACCAGATCAGGAGAGAATAAGGGTTGGAAGGGATCTTGGAAGGTCTTCTAGTCCAACCCTCTACTCAAGCAAGGAGACCCTATACCATTCCAAATAGCTGTCCAGTCTCTTCTTACAAGCCTCCAGTGATGAAACACCCACAACTTCTGGAAACAAGCCGTTCTACTGGTTAATTGTTCTGTCAGAAAATTTATCGATAGATCCAGGTTGCTTCTCTCCTTGATTAGCTTCCATCCTTGCTTCTTGTCTTGCCTTCTGGTGCTTTGGAGAATTGGTTTACCCCCTCTTCTTTGTGGCAGCCCCTCAAAATACTGGAACACTGCTACCATGTCAACCCTAGTCCTTCTTTTCACCAGACTAATTGTACCCAGTTCCTGCAATTGTTCTTCATATGTTTGAGCCTCCAGCCCCCCTAATCATCTTGGCTGCTCTTCTCTGCACTCTTTCAATGATTTCAATGAGTTTAAATGATGACGTCAGAAGCTGAAGTTGAAACAAGTTGGCTTGTTTTCCAGATGACCATCAAATTTGATGTAATCTGCTAACCCACAGGGGTTGATCAGATGCAGCTGTTTAGATTAGATTGTTATGGCCTCCCTGCTCCCTCTCAACTCTAAGGGTGAGCTCACACATCACCTTGACCCAGGTTAGGTCAAGAACCAGCAGTTACATCCATCCAACATAACTAAGTTGAATTAGTGTCAAGCTGAGTTCTCCTGTTGTAGCTTAGTGGGGCGTGCACCCTCCTGGCTAGTTTACAATCCGGGTATTGTGTGACTCTAGAAAATAGATTCATTCAGGAACTTTCTTAAGCAGATCATGTGAACACTCCCTATAATTCTGGGACTACTTCCCTACTCCCTGAGGGATTGAGAACAGGGAAGGTAAGGCTTGCTATTCATATTTTTTGTTTACGTAATCTCTCTTTCTTTTTGTTTTACTGGATCTCTCAGATATTTTGCTTGTTTCAAACTTCTAGACCCAAGCTGTGGGTTCACTCCACCCATTCACCCTTCAAATATTCCTTTTTTTCTTCTTGTTTCCCCTCCCTCCCTGACCTACAAAGATTGGGTCATCTTTGTGCAAGGAAATCCCCATTTTTTTTTCTTTCTCTCTCTCTCTCTTTCCTGCCTAGGCCAAGCTCCAATTTCAGCTTGTTAGCTTCAACTGGGAAGTGAATTTCTTTGAACTCGCCTTGAATTAATGTCTCCATGGCAATGAGTCAGCAGTTTTGTCTTCCCTGAGCTGCTCTTTGCCTCCCCCCACCCAAGAGCTTTGGGCTGGGGGGACTCCGGGTGAGGAGGGGGAGAAAAGAGGCAGGGGGAAGGGCACTGCACCTTGAACAAGTTAAGCTCGGGCTGAGAAAAACTGGCGGAGGACAAAGGTTGAAGGTTCAAGACGGTGAACCTTGTCCGAAGCAATTTAATTGCAGTCAGTCTAAATTGCTCTCTCCAACAGCAGAAACAAAAAGCTAAATTGAAGGGGCCAAACTTACTACAGGTAGTCCAAACTTACTACAGGTAGTCCTCGAGACGTATGACCCCCCAATGGAGTCCAAAATGCCCATCGCTCAGTGAGACGTTTGTTAAGGGAGCTTTGCCCCCATTTTATGATCTTTCTTGCCGCAGTTGTGAAACAAATCACTTTGCAGTGGACAAGTTAGTTAGTTGTGCAGTGAATCTGGCTTCACTATTGATTTGTCAGAAGCAGAGGTGGTATTCAGCCGGTTCGTATCAGTTCTGGAGAACCGGTAGCAGAAATTTTGAGTTGTTCAGAGAGCCGGCCAATCCTACCTCTGATTTGCCCCACCAACCCCATCTCTTCTCTGCCTCCCATTGAGTCCCATCTGATCGGCTGGGTCTTCTTTGGTTGCCCTGCACAGGAGAACAGAGCTGGAAAGCAGGTTAGTGGGATGGGGAGGGAATGGGGATTTTGCAATATCCTTCCCCTACCATGCCATGCTCACCAAGCCAAGCCAAGCCATGCTCACCAAGCCAAGCCACGCCCACCAAGTCACATCCACAGAACCGGTAGTAAAAAATTTTTGAATACGACCACTGATCAATGGTCACAAAAGGGGATTATGGGACCCCCTAGGACAAAAATGTGAGTCGGTGGCAGAGCCTCTGGATTTGGATCATGCGAGCACGGAGATTCTGCAACCATCGTATGTGCGAAACATGTTCCAAGTCCCATTTTTTCAGTGCCATTGTAACTTCGAATGGTCAGTCAATGAACTGTTGTACATCAAGGACTAGCAGTATAGAGTGAATGAGTGAAGGACTAAAGAGGTTCATCTCATCTCTTTCACCTTGGCCTTGGTTACATCTGGAGACCGTGTTTTCCCTCCGTTCAATCCCAATCCACAAGTACATTCCAACGTCTTCTTTTTTAAAGTTATTTTTTTTTAATTTTTATTATAAACATACATATTTTAAGAACTTTGAATTAACTGGGGCAATTCTTATTGAGGCAACAATAACTATACAAATAGATGTATGCAGTTCTAATCTTTCTACTTCCACAATTTCAACAGGACTAACCTCTTTTCATAATCCAGTTCTCATTTTCCCATTCCTTCATTTCAACATAAACAACATTTCTTTGTGCCTTGTATTTATTTAACCCTAAATACTGTTCTTTAATATGTTCTAAGAATGATTCAGAGTTCCACCATCACTTCAACATTCCAAATATTCCATATATAGGAAAATAACTTTGGCCATGGCATACAAGGAAAACTTTTGTAAGATGTTTTACAGGTGGCGTCTTCTGCCAGCAAGCCTTTCCAAAACGTTCAAAAGTCTATCTCCAAATTCTTGGAAGTGCAAAGATGTATCAGGCACATATTTTCACATGTGGTGGATTTGCAATGCTGCAGCTGCTGGTTGACACCTTTAAGTCCTACGTGACTTGGGGCCAAGTTACTAGTGGGACCATATCTCCTCATTGGTTTCTGCTCTACTACATCTGCCAAAGTGGACATGATCATTTTCAGGGGTGAGCTTCAAAAATATCAGCAACATAGGTGGAACAAATGGTGGGAGAATGTATTCCATTTCAGCCAGAACTTTTTCTCCTAGGAATAATACCAGGAGGATATAGGAAGGACTTAATTTATCTAATATATCTAATTTATCTTTTTTTTTTATTTACTTTTTTTTTAGGACTTAATTTATCTAATATATCTAATTTATATATATCTAATTTATCTAATATATCTTAATATATCTAATTTATCTAATTTATCTTTCCTAAGAGGTCTGTAGGGGGCGTGCATAAGCGCACCAACGTGCCTACCGTCCCTGTCCTATTGTTTCTCTTATTCTTTTATTTTTCTTATATGTACCCATTTCATGTATTCACAACTATGTATACATTTATACTTATTATCTTGTAAACAATTGGCAAATCAAATAAATAAATAAATAAAATAAATAAAATAAATATAGTACATGTGTTGATGGCGGCTAGAATAATATATGCACAATACTGGAAGAAAGAAAGCATACCGCCAGAAACAGAGATAATAAGGAAAATTATGGCCTGTGCAGAATTGGAAAAGTTAACTCTAGAATTAAAAGACAAGGGGGAATCTTGAGTACTATGAAACATGGAATAAATTCTATCGGTGGTTACATAGAAGAAGGCAAGGTCGGAACATAAGTAAATATGATCATTAGAATAATTAGTAAATAATGTATCAAACAAAGAGGATTGTAAATGGTGAATTAATATTTATATATGTATAACAATTGCAATGCCTGAACAGCTGCACCGTGTTGTATTCTTATAATTAAAATTAAAAAAATTAAATAAATGAAAAAATATTCCAAATGGGTAGGGTTAATAATAACGCTAAATATTACATTCCAATTTCTGGATTCTTGCCCTTTCAGGCAAGGTCTTCCCCCACTTTGGCTAATCGTTGTAGCCCCTTTTTAAAATAAATTTTTAAAAAGCCAGCATTCCCCTCCCACCTCTCCAAGCTCTGGAATAAATAATCTTCAAATAAAGGGCTGGTTCATTCCCTTTCATGCATTTCTCCCACTCCTTGCGAGCTCTGACGATCGGCAACAATATGTGTGATTTTTTTCCCTCCCCCCCCCCCCAGCCTGAAGGTCTTTGTAACGAGACTTTCAAACAGGGGGAAGGGAAAAGTTTGTACTTTGGCATGCCAATCCCTGCCCTGGAACACTGAGAGGTCTTGTGATTTTTCTGAGAAGTTGTAAACCTCCCGCCTGAATCGGTCTCCTGTCTTTTTTCAACATTAGATAAAGGTTCCCCTTGCACATACGTCCTAGTTGTTCCCGGCTCTAGGGGGCGCTGCTCAGTTACAAAGCCAAAGAAGAGCCAGCGCTATCCAAAGACGTCTCTGTGGTCATGTGGCTGGCAGGACTGAACGACCTTGAAGGCTCATGGAACGCTGTTCCCTTCCCACCAAAGGGGTGCCTATTTTTCTACTTGCATTTTTTTTTTACATGCTTTCGAACTGCTAGGTTGGCAGAAGCTGGGACAAGTAACGGGAGCTCACACCCTTACGCGGTGCTATGGATTCAAACCGCCAAACTGCCGACCTTTCTGATCGACAAGCTCAGCGTCTTAGTCACTGAATCACCGCGTCCTTAAGATTTCAACTTTATTGGTTCTGCAAAAATGCTGGATTTACTCGTTGGGCTAGCCCCAGGGTGTCAAACTCAAGGCCCGGGGGCTGGATCCGGCCCATGGGGTGTTTAGATCTGGCACGTGAGACCACCCTGGAAACAGCAAAGGACCAGCCCGCAGTGCCTCTGCCAGGGAAAATGGAGCTCAGGAGGGGCGCCTGCATCCCTCCTGAGCTCTGTTTTTGCTGGCAGTGGGTGGTAGGAGGCCGTTGCAGCTGAAAATGGAGTTTGGGAGCCCATTTTCACTGGCAGACTGCTCAGGCCACCACAGGTGCTGACACAAGTGATGTCAAGCTGGTCATGCCTACCCTGGCCCCCCCAAGGTCAATTACAATCCCGATGGGGCCCTCAATGAAATTGAGTTTGACACCCTTGATTTACACCATCATTGCTGACTCAGTCATTTATTAGAACCAGTTTGGTTTAGCAGTGAAGGCACCAGGCTATAATGCAAAAGACTGGGAGTTCTAGTCCTGCATTAGACATGAAAGTTGGCTGGGTGACTTTGGGCCAAAAACCAGGAGACTGGGAGTTCTAGTCCCACTTAAGCATGAAAGCTGGCTGGGTGACTTTGGGCCAATCACTAGTAGACTGGGAATTCTAGTCCTGCATTAGGCATGAATGCTGGCTGAGTGATTTTGCGTCAATCGCCAGTAAACTATGAGTTCTAACCTCATCTTAAGTATGAAGATGAATGGGTGACTTTGGGCCCTTCACTAGGAGACTGGGAGTTCTAGTCCTACATTAGGCACAAAAGACAGCTGGGTGTCTCTGGGCCAGTCACTCTCTCTCAGCCCAACTCTTGAAAAAAACTAAACTAAACCAGGCTCTATTTCAACATAATTAATTAACTAAACACAAGAACTCCCCACTAATCAATAATTTCCCTCTTCTCTATGACCATATACAGACAAGTGTTGGAAAGCAAAAAAGTTTGCAGTTGCCTTCAGAAATTGTAATTTACAAGCTGCAGAACAGCAAATCCCAGCATTAAGAAACCTTCCGGTTTAAAGACAACCCATAGTTAAGAACTCAGCCTATTATAGCAAAATTTGAGTTAAATATACAGTGATTCAGGTCAAATATACAATGGTTTCAGTTTATTACACAATCCTACTTATACAGTATTATAAAATTATGTGTGTTCTGGTTTACATATAAATCCCAGTTAGGGACAGACCTTGGAATGGAATTGCCTTCTTAAATTGCAGGCTATCTGTAGCAATTTTCCTGCATTGTAGTGAACCAAAACCAGCCCTCCTCAGTTGGGCTCCATGTAAATGTAGAAACCCAACCTTCTTCCTTAAGATTATGAGCAGAGGGCTCTTCACAGAGGACAGTCAACCTTTGCTTAGGAGGAAATTACTTTGCTGCCTTCTAAGCAATCATCTCAAAGGGCACCACGTAAAGCACCAGATTTCAAGAAAACCATCAACCACTTCCCTCCAATTTATTTAAGTTGGGTGTAGGCATCCAAAACACATCCAGCTCACCAATGAATTATATAGAATTGAGCTACAAGGACCTTGGAGGTCCTATAGTCCAGGGGTCCCCAACCGCCGGTCCGCGGACCGATACCGGTCCGCGGAACAACTCTTACCGGGCCGCTGGTTGCTGGGCGCCGCCATCTTTTTTGGTAAAAAGTGCTTCCGGTGAGCTTTTCCGGTAGAAAGCTCACCGGAAGCACTTTTTCATCAAAAAGATGGCGGCGCCAGCGCTCCGTGAGCTTTTCTGGGTAGAAAGCCATTTCTACCCGAAAAGCTCACCGAGCGCTGGCGCCATCTGTCATCTTTTTCGTCAAAAAGATGGCGGCGCAGTGATGCGCGGCGCCCAGCTGATGCCGTACCGGGCCGCGCGGCGCAAAAAGGTTGGGGATCCCTGCTATAGTCCAACTCCCTGCTTGAGCAAAAGACCTCACACCATTCCAGACAAATGGCAATCCAGTCTCTTTTTAAAAGCCTCCACGGATGGAGCACCCATAACTTCTGGGCACAAGCTGTTCCATTGATTGATTGTTCTCAAAATGAGGAAGTTTCTCCTTAGTTCTAGGTTGCTTCTCTCCTTAATTAATCCATTGCTTTTTATTCTGCCTTCAAGTGCTTTGGACAATAGATTGACCCCCCCTCATCTCCTCAAATATTGGAAGACTATCATGACTCCACTAGTGCTTCTTTTCACTACTTAACACCTGCCACCATTCTTCATATGTTTTAGCCTCCAGACCCATAATCATCTTTGTTGTTCTTCTCTGGACTCTTTTCAGAGTCTCTGCATCTTTTTCATATTGTGTTGATCAAAACTGGATGCAGTATTCCAAGCATGGCCTTGTCTGCAACACAGTGGTGGGATTCAACCAGTTCGCACCGGTTCACCAGAACCGGTAGTTAATTCTCTGAGCCGTTTGGTGAACTGGTTGTTGGAAGAAATCATTAGGGCAGAGATGTGGTGGTTAAATTATTTGAATCCCACCACTCTGCAGCACCTTTCAGATTAGAGTGAAAGTCTCTCTCTCTCTTCCCTCCCAGTTCAGAATCTGGTTTTTCGTTTAGTGGGATGGAAAAGTGTTTTGTCTGGAAGATTGGATCAGAAGGTTTTGTCTGGATCAACCCTGGATGGAGCATTTACATCCCTGCTGGAAAACACTCTTGATGCAATTGGATGGAGAAAACTACTCACATTCCACGAGGAAGAATCCCATCAGGGCCACCAAGCTGGCAAGGAAAGAGAAGTTGTCTTCCAACTGAACCCGTGGCCAGCTCAGTCTGACCCATCCATCTGTCTTCCAGAACAGCTGTTTGATTCTGGGTCTACCTCCATCCCCCCTTCCTGCTCCCCAGCATCTTTGCAGCTGGATCCGGCCAGCCATTCTCATTCCCGATTAATGAGAAACTTCTGGACTTTGGCTCTGGCAGCAAAGCTGATGGAAAAAGAATGGGAGTGGAGACTGAAGCTACTCAGAGCCAGCAGTGGCTCTGCCCCAACCCACCTTCGTCTCAACACCCCCTGGTCCGAGCTGGGTTGGGTGCCCCGCGAGAAGATGGAGACGTTTCCATGAGAAAGGGTAACCTCAACGCCAGGTGAACAGGGATGTTCTATCAAGACCACACTGGGAATATTGTATCCAGTTTTGGTCACCACCAAATAAAACAAACATGTTGAGACTCTAGAAAGAGTGCAGAGAAGAGCAACAAAGATGATAGCTAGCCAAAGGACGATGCCACAGCAAAATAGCAATAGCCCTTAGACTTATGTACCACTTTATAGTGCTTTACAGCCCTCTCTAAGCCGTTTACAGAGTCAGCCTATGGCCCCCAACAATCTGGGCTTATGACCTCGGAAGGATGGAAGGCTGAGTCAACCTTGAGCCGGTATGGATTGAGCTGCTGGCACTTGGCAGAATTAGCTTGCAATACTGCATCCTAACCACTGCGCCAACACAGAAGGAAGGGAGGGAGGGAGGGAGGGAGGAAGGAGGGACTAGCAATATACCTTAGACTGAAATATTGCTTCACAGTGCTTTACAACCCTCTCTAAGCGGTTTACAAAGTCAACCTCTTTCCCCCAACAATCCGGGTCCTCATTTTACCAACTTCGGAAGGACGGAAGGCTGAGTCAACCTGGAGCCTGCTGGGATTTGAACTGCCAAATTGCAGGCAGGCAGCAGAAGTCACCTGCAATACAGCACTCTAACCACTGTGCCACTGAGACTCACCGAGGCCATCCATGTGGTTCTAGTTTGATTCCAATATTTGAGGGGCTGCCACAAAGAAGAGGGGATCGAGCTATTCTCCAAAGCTCCAGAAGGCAGGACAAGAAACCATGGATGGAAAGTAATCAAGGAGAGAACCAACCGAGAACTAAGGAGAAAATTCATGAGAGTGAGAACAATTAACCAGGGGAGGGACTTGCCTCCAGAAGTTACAAAGTTGGAAGGGGTCTTGTAGGTCATCTAGTCCACACACCACCCCCAAGCAGACCCTACACCATTTCGGACAGATGGCAGTCCAGTCTCTTCTTGAAAGCCTTCAGTGATGAAGCTCCCACAACTTCTGAAGGCAACTTCTGTTCCGTTGGTTGATTGATCTCCCTGTCAGAAAATTTCTCCTTATTTCAGGTTGAATCAGTTTCCATCCATTATTCCTTGTCTGGCCTTCGGGTGCCTTGGAAAACAGCTTAATTCCCTTCTCTCTGTGAAAGCTCCTCAAATATTGGAAGGCTGCTCTCCTGTCTCCCCTGGTCCTTCTCTTCCCTAGACTAGCCAGGCCCAGTTCCTGCAACCGTTCATCGTAGGTTTTAGTTGAGATTTTTGCAAAGAGTTTGGACAACCATTTCCCTGAAACGATACAGGATTTCCTGCTTAAGTAGGGGGGTTGGACTAGAAGACCTCCAAGGTCCCTTCCAACTGTTATTTCATCAACCAGGGTTTAAGAGGGCTTTTGAGTTACAAAAGGAAGAACATCCATTTTTATTTTTATTTTATTTTATTTTTTGCTATGGAGAAGGGCAAAAGGAAAAACATGGACTTGAGGCGGGCATTATCTTGGGACACCAGCAGAGAAAAATTAGAACGCTTCACTCCCCCCAACTGTGTTACGAACCTTGGAAGTGGGGGAGAAAATCAGAGAGAAAAATATTGTTGCAAACGTTGTTATTCTTGGCTCAGCAGGATGGAAGGAGGAGACAGGGCGATGCTGGCCAGGGCTGCTGCTTTCCTGCCCTGGCTTATATATTTTGATGGGTTCTCTGGATTGGTGACCTGGCACTTGCTAATGGCAGCGAAGTGGCCTCTGAGTGCCAGCTCTCAACTGCCACATCAGCAGCAGCAGAGGCAGAGCCAGGACCACGAGCCGTCAAGCTGGCCAGCAAGGATAACGGGGGCCAGCCAGCGCATGGTTTGCTGGCCGAGCTCCAGCGACCGTCCTTGGGGCTTTGGATGCAGAACCGGAGAGGAGGCTGCTGTGGTTCGGGGTCGGGAGAGGGGGAGGAGGAACATCTGCCACGGCATAATGGCGAATCCGAGGGGTGAGCAGAGGTCCAGAGCCAGCCGAGAGGCGCAAGGGCCTCCCTCGCTTGTCCGCAATTGCTTGCCTCTGGTTTGAGGGGAGGCTGTTTATCGCTCCCCTGATCGGGCCTTGGGAGCTCGCTCGCTGGGGCAGAGTCGACAACCTGGAGCGAGCGGGGATAGGCTGGAGGGGGAAACGGGAACTCAGATCTGGGATCAGGCAGGAAAGCAGAAGGTCCAGCTGGAACTAAGGCAGACGGAGGGCCGCCCACTCGCAGCAACTTTAACTCTGCAGAGCTCAGCCAAGAAGATCTGCAGAGCAACCGGGGTTGGAATGGTTGGGGGAGGGAAGGAAGGAAGGAGGGAGGGAGGGAGGGAGGGAGGAAGGAAGGAAGGAAGGAAGGAAGGAAGGAAGGAAGGAAGGAAGGAAGGAAGGGAAGGAAGGAAGGAAGGAAGGAGAGAGGGAGGAGGAAGGAAGGAAGGAAGGAGGGAGGGAGGGAGGGAGGAAGGGAGGAAGGAAGGAAGGAAGGAAGGAAGGAAGGAAGGAAGGAAGGAAGGAAGGAAGGAAGGAAGGAAGGAAGGAAGGAAGGAAGGAGAAAGGAGAGGGAGGGAGGAAGGGAGGAAGGAAGGAAGGAAGGAAGGAAGGAAGGAAGGAAGGAAGGAGAAGAGAGAGGGAGGGAGGGAGGAGGGAGGGAGGAGGAGGAGGGAGGGAGGGAGGAGGAAGGAAGGAAGGAAGGAAGGAGAGAGGGAGAGAGGGAGGGAGGAGGGAAGGAAGGAGGGAGGAAGGAAGGAAGGAAGGAAGGAGAAAGGGAGAGAGGGAGGGAAGGAGGAGGGAGGGAGGGAGGAAGGAAGGAAGGAAGGAGAGGGAGGGAGGAGAGGAGGGAGGGAAGGAGGGAGGGAGGGAAAGAAGGAGAAATCTAATCTATGATAGATAAAGATTAACAGAGTTGGAAGTTGTAGATCATCTCGTTCAACTCCCCCACCCCCCAAGCAGGAGACCCTACACCATTTCTGACAGATGGCAGTCCAGTCTCTTCTTGAAAGCTTCCAGGGATGAAGCTCCCAGAACAGCCCACGACTGAATCTTCATCAACAAGCGAGGGTGGAAGTTGGTCTCCCAGGATTAAAACGTAAAAGGCTGTGATTGAAACAATTGGCTGGGAGAATTAGGGCTACACCATTTGAATTCAGACCAGCAGATGCTAGCTATGTTCTCTGGTTCTTCCATCCCTGAAGGTTGATTCTGCACTCTGGCTGTTACCTGACTTTGGAAAACCAGCCTGATCTTTTAAAATCTGTTCACTGGATCCTTTCATTGTTACCCAGTAGATCACTCTGGTTCAAAGGCTAGTGTTATAAACACCACTTATTTTATTAAACAAATTTACAGAGCCTCCCAACTCACACATAGGTGACTCTGGGTGGCTTACAACATTAAAAATGTAAGATATTATAATTATATTCCACCATATGATAAAAACCCATAAAAAGCCTCATCCCTACCTCCCATGGCAGCAATGATTGGCCTAACATCACCCTGCTGGCTTTTGGGCCTAAGGCAAGACTAGAACCCACTGTCTCCTGGTGATTGGTCCAAAGTCACCCAGCTGGCTTTCATGCCTAAGGAGGCACTAGAACTCAGTCTCCTGGTTTCTAGCCTGGTGCCTTAACAACTAGACCAAACTGGCTAAATTCATGAATGGTGGCATTCGAAACTTCCATCATGGCTCAAGACATCCCCTTCACAACTAGTCATAAATGTGTGGTGTGCGATATTCCAGATAGTTTCCAATGGGCTGGAATTACTAGAGCAAAAGGCACCGTTTCTCTGTTGTGTGTCATCTGTATTTTGGAGGACAAAAAATGGATTCCCCCCCCCACCCTTCTTTCCATGTTTTATCTTTGTTTTGCCCTTCCTGGCAGCCACGAAAGCATCTTCCACAGAGCCCGTGTTGATCTCCTAGAAGCTGGAAAGGCCATTTACCTTGTTGGATGCAACGACCTGAGGAAATAAGCCCCGTCACAGTTCCAGTCACCACCACATTGGCTGCTGCTAGTTGGATCCAGATGTTGAGACGGGGACTCCCCCAAACATAATACAGCAACGAGATCCCAGGCCACATGTTCTGCAGCAGAGCAGCCATTGGACGCCATGCACTATCTGGAGGTGGCCTGCTGGGAAGAGCATGGGAAAAGCATGAAGGCATTGTCAAGTCTGGTTTTAATCATCCAGTCTCTCTCTCTCTCTCTCTCTCTCTCTCTCTCTCTCTCTCTCTCTCCTGATAAGGTCTCCAAGGATACCATCCAGAGAGTGGGGTGCTTGGATGGGGTGTTCCTCTGGAAGCCAGCTGAATCTAGGAAATGTCATTGCAGAGAGGAAAACTTAGTGTCTGGGAACGGAGCACTTACTATAAGCGTTGCCTGCAGAAAAAATGATGTGCCACCATTCACCATTCACATCTCAGAAAACGCAGAAATAAAGGAAGAAATTCTATTAATTAATACTGCATTTCCCCAAAAATAAGACCTGGTTCTGTTTTCTTTTGGGCCCCAAAATAAGCACTTGGCCTTATTTTCAGGGAATGTCTAATTTAAAAAAAAAATCACGATTTTTTAAAATGAATGAGTAGTCTCCAAACTCATATTTCACTCCTTGCAGTCAACACGGGGGTGGGAATAAGGATCAGATTGAGACCAAACACTTTCTCTCCTGGGTATTTTTTCCCTTAACTTCTGCCTTTCCGAGATGTAATTTTTTTTCTGCAGGCAATGCTCATAGATCTTTTCCAATTTCGGAAAAGGTTGCAAGTGGTGGGATTCAAAAATTTTTACTACCGGTTCTGTGGGCATGGTTTGGTGGGCATGGCTTGGTGGGTGTGGCAGGGGAAAGTTTCTGCAAAATCCCATTCCCTCCTCACCCCACTAACCTGCTTTTCAGCTCCGTTCTCCTGTGCAGGGCAACCAAAGAAGACCCAGCCGATCAGTTGGGACTCAGGAGGTGGAGAATAGATGGAGGCGGGACCAGTCAGAGGTGGGATTTGACGGTTCTGCAAGCTACTCAACACTTCTGCTACCAGTGGTTCTCCAGAACTGGTCAGAACTGGCTGAATACCACCTCTGGAAGGTTGCCATCCACCAAACCTGGTAACTCCATCAAGGAGAAACTACATAGAGAACCAAAGCCACCCTCTCCCCTTGTTCCCCTATCAGGCCCTTTAGGATGCCCCTGGGATGATTCAAATGGCCACGGTCAAGACATATTAAAGTTTGCTTTCAATGCAGATTGATTTCAGCTTCGGGGTTGTCCAAGTCAGGAGGTCTCCAAAGTTGAAGACTTGTGGACTTCAACTCTGTTGAATTCTTCAGCCTGCCATGCTGAGAGGAGAAGATCACCATGATGGGGCTCCAGGAATTCTAGGAGTTGAAGTCCACAAGACTACAAGTGGCCAAGTTTGGATGGTCCAATTTGTGGTCTAAATGAATAGAATAGAATTCTTTATTGGCCAAGTGTGATTGGACCAAAACAAATTCCTTGTGTATCCTATCACACTTGGCCAATAAAGAATTCTATTCTATTCATTTAGACCAGGGGTCCCCAACCACCGGTCCGCGGACCGGTACCGGTCCGTGAAACAAGTCCTACCGGGCCGCTGGTTTGCTGGGCGCCGCCATCTTTTTTTGATGAAAAAGTGCTTCCGGTGAGCTTTTCCGGGTAGAAAGCTCACCGAAGCACTTTTTCATCAAAAAGATGGCGACGCTAGCGCTTCAGTGAGCTTTTCCGGTAGAAAGCCATTTCTACCCAGAAAAGCTCACGAGCGCTGGCGCCGCCATCTTTTTGATGAAAGTGCTTCCGGTGAGGTCACCGGAAGCACTTTTTCATCAAAAAATATGGCGGCGCCCAGCTAATGCCGGTACCGGGCCACGCCATAAAAAAGGTTGGGGATCACTGATTTAGACCACAAATTGGACCATCCAAACTTGGCAACTTGTAGTCTTGTGGACTTCAACTCCCAGAATCCCCCAACCATCATGGGTCTCTTCTCTTCTCCTCTCAGCATGGCAGGCTGAAGAAATTCAACAGAGTTGAAGTCCACAAGTCTTCAACTTTGGAGATCCCTGATCTAAGTGAACGGATCCTTTAAAACAAAAAGTCAGTTAAAACAAAGAACTAGACTCTTTCGACCATTGTGTGCCTAAAGGGGAACTTCATGAGTTGGGATGCCAAAAGAGAAACATCTGGTTGGGATCTTCCTTCGAAAGCCAAGGGTCTCTGCCCACTGACAATTTGGAGATTGTCGTGTCCGTCGTGGAAGAAGACTCGGAGCCAGTGACTTAGTTTCAGCTCTTTATTTGCTCCGAGATCGGCTCGGCTCGAAAGGGGAAAAGCGGTGGCTTTTATTCTTTGGCTGCGGCGGCCGCGGCCAATGACACCGCTTTGAATCTCCTGTGATTAGTTTCCACCAATCGCGGGAGATTCGCGGCGGACCAATCACTGCGGCTCGCTTGGCCAATCAGCTCGCCGCGCGTCTTGTCCAATCACCGCGCGGCGTTTACGAGTATGTAAATGACTGTACAGAACAGAGATCTTTTCAGAAGAAAGATCCTGCTGAGATCCTGCAGTATGTCCTCTCCCACTGATCCACAGCTCTCTTGCAATTAGCTCCCCATCCCCCATAAACCTTCCTAGTTGGAGAAGAAACACATTCCTTGGAGAAAGGCTTGGCTTCTCCTGTGGCCTGCTGTTGTTGTTTTTTGGGGTTCCTCCCTTTTAAAGGAAAGGTTTCCTTGGAGCAGGGGTCTTCAAACTTGACAGCTTTAAGACTTGTGGACTTCAGCGCCCAGAATTCCTCCTCCTCCAGTCATGTTAGCTCAGGAATTCTGGGCGTTGAAGTCCACAAGTCTTAAAACTTGCCATGTTTGGAGACCTTTGCCTTGGAGCAACACCAAAGATGAGCAGGACAGGGATGGAAAATCTCAACCCAGCACAAAAAGTGAGTTTTAAGACCATTCTAGGTCAGGGGTCGCCAACCTTTTGGACCTCAGGGACCACCAAACTCATCATTTTAAATCCCATGGACCAGAGACCCTGGGAAAATCCCCCAAAAAAGTCTACAGGAAAATTCCCCACCCCGTTTTCCTACTGATTGATCATTCTTTATTTGGGATCACAGGATACCATCTCCAGCTCCATTCTCAGGGGGAGAGAGAGAGAGAGAGACTTTTGGCTTCATGCAAGGAAAGCAGCAGAAGCAGCAGAAGTCTTTCTTTCTCTCCCCCAAACTCTGCCAGAAATGAGTCTTTGCCAGCGCAGCCTCTTGGAGCAGGAGGCCTTGCAGGGTCCCAAAGACTCATTTCTGGTGGAGTTTGGGGGAGAGAAAGAAAGACTTTGGCTGCTTTCCTTGCGTGCAGCCAAAAGCAGAAGAAGAAAGAAGCGGAAATAGGAAACTTGGTGGCCAGGCCAGGCACGTGGGACAAGTGGGGCAAGTTCCCCCCCTCCGCCTTTTCCCTCCTCCCCTCACTACCTTGTGTTGTTCCTAATACAGGCGACGCAAGCCTTGTCTTCCCACGGGCCATGTAGGCAAGGCAGCCTTGTGTTCCCACGCAGCCTGGATTAATTTCTTTTGGGGGGTGACATTTCTCTACAGACCACCAAAATTTTCTCGCAACCCATCAGTGGTCTCCGGCCCACTGGTTGGTGACCACTCTTCTAGATGGTCAGGACAGCAGAGCCCATCAGCCAAAACAGCATCCAACTGGTGAGGAATACTATCAAAACCTATCAATGATAAACCACATTTGGAAAAGGGAACAAGGAACATGGTGTCTTGGCTGCCAGGAGCATCCCCCTTTCTGTTCTTGGCAGAAAGCAGGATTTGTCTCGCAAGCACTTCTTGGAAGCAGCAAGACAAATCTGAAGCTGGAAGCCCATTCCTCCTAGCATTGATGATGTTACCTAGTTGGGTCATGAAATGTCTGCAACAATGAAGTGCAGAGAGGATGCCACACCAAAAAAAAAAAAAAACACTCCGACCAACAGAACAAGCCACTTGTAAACCCCTTTCCTTCAAGCTCTGATAATGTTACCTAGTTGGGTCATGACACGTCCGCAAGAATGTTTGCTCAGAGAGCACAAAGGACTCCACGGTCCTCCTCCTCTTCATCTTCCTCCTCCTCCTCCTCCTCCTCCTCCTCTTTCTCCTCCTCCTCACAAGTTCCACTCCCTTCTAGTACTGATGATGTTACCTAGCTGGGTCATGAAATGTCAGCAAGAATGTTTGCTCAGAGAGCACAAAGTCTTCCTCTTCCTCTTCTTCCTCCGCTTCCTCCTCACAAGCTCCACTCCCTTCTAGTACTGATGATGTTACCTAGCTGGGTCATGAAACGTCGGCAAGAAAACCACCAAGCTCAGAGAACCCCAAGGACCCCCGCATTTCAAACCGGAGCTACAAATATTCTCTCTTCTGCTGGAAAGGGTCTCCAAGACAAAAAAAAAAACCCAACAGCTTCCCATTGGAGCATCCGCCACCATCCAAACGGGGGCGGGAGGGGGAGGGGGGACAATTTGGCCAGGCTTTCCCCAATTCAACCGCCCCCACCCCTTTTTTTTGTCTGACCAAAACCGGTCGGGTTGAAGTTTGTCAACTTCTGTTTCATGGCACGTGGAGAAACAAATGGACCAGCTCTCGTTCGCTTCCGGTCAACCAGCTGGAATCTCACCCTCCTCATTGAAAGAAGGGAGCAGACCCAGAACGGGTTGAATTCAAGAGAAAGGGGGTCTCTTCTTCCTTCCTAGAAAGGGGGGAGGGGCGGGGGGTCATCCACGCTCCGCCCGTTTCCAAGTTTTCTGCAGTTCCCACGACCTTCCATCCTTTCCAGCCTCGCGGGGCTGGGAAACAAAACCAGGACGCCGAGCAAAAGCCAATCTCGGGGCGCACCCTGCCAAGCCCACCCTGCCAAGCCCACCCGAGCTCCACACGCAGGCTGAGTGCCACGTGGGAAGCTGGCCTCCCCCTCCCCTTCCCAACTCCGCTCTCCCCCTCCTCTCCCTCCTCCCCGGCGGCGAGGGCGGGTATTTTCCAGCTCTGGGGAGGTGGGGGAGATCTTTGCAAGCCCCTTCTTCCCCGAACCCAGCCGAGGCTCGTCGCCTGCCGCTTTAAGGCTGCGCTCCGCCGGGCCAAACGAAGGAAGTGACGGGGGCGAAGCGGGGAGAGAGGGGGGGAGAGAGACCGCGGCCAGGGGCGTCCCGAGAGGGGACCAGGGGAGCCCCGCAGCTGCGAGCCGAAGGAGGCGGGTCTCCTCCGCAGCCCGGGCGGGTCCCCAGAGCGGTCCGCCCTCCCGCCCAGCCCAGCCCCGCCGGCAGCCCAGCAACTTCGGGAAAAGTTTCTTTTTCTCCCACGCAGCAGCAGCAGCGGCGGCGCCGGAGTCCCGTCTCTGGCCATCCCCGGCCGTCTTGAGCTCCGGCCGGGGATGCTCTCTCGGGCCGGCGGGGACGGCCGGCTCCCCGCCCCGCTGCTCCTCTGCTGGCTGCTGTTGTTGGGGCTGAGCGGGGCGGCCGGGGCGCCCTCGGAGCTGCGGGTGCGAGTTCGGCTCCCCGACGGGCAGGTGACGGAGGAGAGCCTGCAGGCGGACAGTGGCGCCGACAGCGTCAGCCTGGAGCTTCGCAAGAGCGACGGGACCCTCGTTACTCTGGCCGCCGACTTCAAGCAGGTGCGGGGGGGGCGCCGTCCGGGGCTGGGAAGGGGAGGCTGGAGGAGTCCCAGATGCCCCTGGGGAGGGGAGGCTGGTGGGGTCCCAGATGCCCTGGGAAAGGGAGGAACCGGAGGGGTCCTTTCAAGAAACGGGGAGCCAGCTGGAAGGGAGGGGGCTACCTACTCCCCTCCCACTGAGCCTCTCCCCGTTGCGAGGCTTCTCCGGTAAGGAAAAAGCTCCCCAAGGTCACGGCAGATGGGGACCGCAGCTAAGAAGTTAAAGGATGCTTGCTCCTGGGGAGGAAAGCTATGGCCAATTTAGACAGCCTACTAAAAAGCAGAGACCTCACCCTGCCAACGAAAGTGTGTAGAGTCAGGGCTGTGATTTTTCCCAGTTGCAATATATGGCTGTGAAAGTTGGACCATAAAGAAGGCTGAGCGCCAAAGAATGGAGGCCTTTGAACTCTGGCGCTGGAGAAGATTCCTGCGAGTCCCTTGGATGGTAAGGAGATCCAACTGGTCAGTCCCAGAGGAGATCAACCCTGACTGCTCTTTAGAAGGCCAGATCCTGAAGGTGAAACTCAAAGACTTTGGCCACCTCATGAGAAGGAAGGAAGGACTCCCTGGAGAAGAAGAGCCTAATGCTGGGAACGATGGAGGGCAATAGAAGAAGAAAGGGACGGCAGAGAAGGAGGCGGCTGGATGGAGTCCCTGAAGCAGTCGGCATGAGCTTAAATGGACTCTGGAGGATGGTAGAAGACAGGAAGGCCTGGAGGAACGTTGTCCATGGGGTTGTAATGTGTCGGACATGACTTCGCGACTAACAACAACAACAAGGAAAAAGCGGCTTTGATCAGCTCCACTTTCATCCAGCAAAAGGGATCCAGGCGGGATCATTTTCCCCTCCAGCATGCGATGCTCCGAACAACCCTGCAGGGTAGGCTCGGGCCGAAAGAGACTAGCTTGGCTGCAAAGCACCCAGGACTAAAACGTGGTTTCTTCCCTTTGGGCTTCAGGGAGTGGGGAGAATCTCTCGACTTCGCCCCAGGAACGACAGTCCCCGGTTGTTGTGGGAATGCAACCCGTGCTGGTTGATGTGAACCCCGCGATGCAGTTGGTGGAGAAGCGGTGGCTGGGAAAGAGGAACCGAAAGGCTGGGGTCCAAAACAGATCTTTGCACAAATGGGAACTTCCAGACCTGAAAGAGGAAGGGGGGGGGGGAAGTAGAGGGGGGGAGAACTAGGAGGGGTGGGACTTTCCTTCAGAAAAGCAAAGTTACTCTGATGTTCTTCACATGTTTTTGGCATCAAAGAGCTGGTGGAAGTTTGCAATTGTCTATCTTTCCAGGTTGAGCCGTTGTTGTTTTTTATCTTTCCCCTGTTTTCATGCTTTTGTTGTTTCTTCTTCCACACCATCCCAGTTGAGAAGTCCCAAGGAACTGACAGGGAGATTCCCACAGTGTCCTCTTCCTCCTCCTCCCCTCCCCCCTCCTCCTCCTCCTCCTCCTTCCCAGCCTCCAGGGTTCTTCCAAAATTCCATCTTCAACTTTCAGATCTGTTCAGATCACAGCCATTTTTCCTCCCCTTGCAGTCGGCTTCACACGCAGGGCTCCCAGACTTCAAAAGTTTCATTTTGTTTCTCAGCCCCCCTCCCCCCCACCCACCCCAAAAAAAACTATTTTAAAACATTCTCCCATATCTGTGTTCTGCTTAAAAGTTGGGACATCAGACAGTTTAGGACTTGGGAGTCGCCTAGAGGTATATCTGCCTAATTAACTTGAGTCACATGTTGCAGTAACCGCAACCAGAAGCCAAGATAGCTGGGCTGGACTCTGGGAATCGTGAAAACCATAAAAACACGCTTGGGCAATAGGCTTATTCAGCCCTGCCCCAAATTTGCATGCTTCTTCTGCATGTTCCTTCAGCTCAATGGGGTCATCTGTCAAGATCCCAGAAGCCTCCCTTGTCAGTTACGGGGCCAGCCTTCTGAATGAGGTCCCACCAATATGTAGAGGCATCCTGCCCTTGGTGGATGTCTTGAAGACCTTGGCTGTTCTGAGACAGACAGACAGATTAACAGAGTTGGAAAGGGCCTTGTAGATCATCTAGTCCAAACCCACCCCACTCCAAGCAGGAGACCCTCCACCATTTCTGACAGATGGCAGTCCAGTCTCTTCTTGAAAGTCTCAAGTGATGAAGCTCCCACAACTTCTGTTCCATTGGTTGATTGTTCTCCCTGTCAGAAAATTTCTCCTTATTTCCAAGTTGAATCTCTCCTTGTTCAGTTTCCATCCATTATTATTCCTTGTCTGGTCTACAGGTGCTTTAGAAAATAGCTTGACCCCCTCCTCCTCTCTGGGGCAGCCCCTCAAATATTGGAAGGCTGCTCTCCTGTCTCCCCTGGTCCTTCTCTTCCCTAGACTAGCCAGGCCCGGTTCCTGCAACTGTTCATCGTATGTTTTAGCCTCCAGTCCCCTCATCAACCTGGTTGCTGTTCTCTGCACTTTTTCTAGAGCCTCAGCATCTTTTTTCATAGTGTGGCGACCAAAACTGGATGCAGGACTCTAGGTGTGGTCTTGCTAAGATAGACATGGTTGAATATACTTGTATATGTAGTCTTCAAGTTACAACAGTTCATTTAGTGGCTGTTTGGAGTTAGAACAGCACTGATAAAAGTGACTTGGGGCCGTTCTCCACACTTATGGCCATTGAAGCCTCCCCATGTCCATGTAGTCAAAATTCAGATGCTTGGCAACTGACACACTATAAAAAAGGATGTTGAGACTCTAGAAAGAGTGCAGAGAAGAGCAACCAGGTTGATGAGGGGACTGGAGGCTGAAACATACAATGAACAGTTGCAGGAACTGGGCCTGGCTAGTCTAATGAAGAGAAGGACCAGGGGAGACATGATAGTGGTCTAGCAATATTTGAGGGGCTGCCACAGAGAGGAGGAGCGGGTCAAGCAATTTTCTAAAGCACCCGAAGGCCAGAGAAGGAATAATGGGTAGAAACTGAAGAAGGAGAGATTCAACCTGGAAATAAGGAGGAATTTTCTGACAATGAGAGCAATCAATCCATGGAACAGAAGTTGCCTTCAGAAGTTGTGGGAGCTTCGTCACTGGAAGCTTTCAAGAAGAGACTGGACTGCCATCTGTCAGAAACAGTGTAGAGCCTCCTGCTTGTGGGGGGAGGGTTTGGACTAGATGACCTACAAGTTCCCTTCCAACTCTGTTAATCTGTTTCTGTTTCTTCAAGTTGAATTCTTCATAAGGAATCACATGGTTTGGCTTTTTTCCCTCTTTTTCTTATCCTTTGGTCTCGCATGAAAACGTTCTGTAGTAACTCTTTAGTGCTGAGTTGTTCCCTTTACTTTTTTATGGCCTTAACCTCTGGTCAGGAGTTGATTGCGTCTAAGGACAAAGAGCTTGAGGACACACCCATGAAGGTGAAAGTGAGCTCAGATATGACATTTGGGGTTTCGTTTTTGGACTTAACCAAGAGGTGACTTCTGTCTTTTAGAGCCAAGTACAAAGGTCCTTGTGGGAGGAGGAGGAGGAGGTGGGAGGAGGACCTTGGTAAGATTTTACTAAGTAGCAAAATCTGGAGAAATTACTATTCAGGAAGAATTTGTGTCAGGGCAAACTTTGATGTCCAGCGATGGCCTCTACCCCTCCCCTCACCCACATTTTCCCTTCCTTTACAGAAGTGGGGTCGTTTTGGATGTCAGCTCAACATGTTTACCTGCAAAGCAACTTCTAAAGGAGGGAGGGAGGGAGGGAGGGAGGGAGGGAGGGAAGGAAGGAAGGAAGGAAGGAAGGAAGGAAGGAAGGAAGGAAGGAAGGAAGAATAGAAAGAAAAATGGAAGGAAGGAAAAATGGAAGGAAAAATAGAAGGAAGGAAGGAAGGAAGGAAGGAAGGAAGGAAGGAAGGAAGGAAGGAAAAATGAAAAGAAAGAAAGGAAGGAAAAATGAAAGGGAAGGAAAAATGAAGATAGGAAGGAAACATGAGAAGGAAGGAAGGAAAATGGAAGGAACAAAAAAATGGGAGGGAGGGAAAGAAGGAGGGAGGAAAGAAAGGAAGGAAGGACCCAATTCTTGATGAGGCAATCTTGAAAAATTCATATTCCATTTACACCTCTTTCGATGCACTGTGAACACTGAAGGAGAATTTAGGTGACAGCTCATCCCCTGTCCCTCCACCACACCCAGAAATTAATTTATAAGAGGACAGGTACCAAGTGATGGTGAAATTAGCCCCAAAGCAGCTAGTCCCTGTTGCTGCTGAGCCAATTAGGATAAAGACTAAATCAAAAAAATATAAAGTCTAGCATGAATTGGTCATTGTAAGAGGAGAACCTTGTTAGTCTACGGTGCAGACAAACCAGCCTCCTTCCTGGCCGTGTTATTAAAGGGTATAAGCTGCACCTTGTGTTGGATTTCCATTCATTCCATCTCCAGCATGTCCATCCAAGCTGGGAATTCTGGGATTTGAAGTCCAAGCTATCTACAAGACAACATTCTTGGGACAGGCTGGTTAGAAGTGATCTTCTTCCCAACTGCCCTAGAGAGCATGGCCGAATCAGAGATAGGATGGATCCTCTGAAGATCTGGTGACCCCAACGGTTCTCCAGAACTTTATTTATTTATTTGATTTTATTTATTTGGTTTGTCAATCGCTTACAAGATAATAGGTATAAGAATAATCATGAGTACGAATACAGGAAATAGATACGAATAAATGTGGACAGGAACGGTAGGCACGATGGTGCATTTATGCATGCTCCTCTTAGGAACGGGGTGAGAACGATAGCAGATAGTTTAAGGTTAAAGGAGTTCTGTTAAATAAAAGTGTTCTACAAAAATAAAAGACTTCTATAAGGCCTTTATTCAAGCAGGAGCAAACACCCCAAACCTTGATTTTCAGCAGAGAGACCAGAAAGGGAAGGGCGCCTTTGGGAAGAACTGGGGAAGGCCTAGTTTTTCCAGATGTTTCATATTTCCATTCCTGATCCCGCCCCTACGACGCACACACAACTGTCTTAAATTCCACAGCGTTGATGCGCCAGCTTCAAAACGTCTTTGATTTTGGGCCTGATGAATCCTAGGAACCATCAGGGAAAGCAACTCAGGGCTGGGAGATACCTACAGAGGTCCTGCAAGGTGATGAGAATGTGGAGAAGACATTTGGTGCATAAAAAAACACTCTAACATTGTTAAACCATGTTAAGGACTGAGTGCTCTTAACCATGATTGCAATGAGCTGCCCCATAATGAATCATTAATTACTTCAATATTATCGTTTTTCTTCTCCTCCTTCCTTTCCTGGAAGAGGTGATAAGAATATTTTTTAAAAGGCCCTTTTCAAGAGAGCCATGCAGATAGTAGAGCATTTTCCCAGTTAAAACTGCTCTTTGAAACACAGAGAGACGGTTGGAAAATGCAGCAATCAGTTGGCCATCCTTATCTCTCTCCCTAAAGCCCTGTTTATTTGTTCACTGCAAGCACACGGAGCCCTTCCTCCAACTGTGAGCAGTTAATTCCTACTTAAGTCATGGAAAGCTGTAGTAGATGGACTGGGTTTTAATGGAAAAGAACAAACTCTTTGCTTTTGGAAAAATTCTACATCCAACTTCCAGGTAAAAACACACAAAGCAGATTCCGGCTGGTCAGGACTGAGTTGAGCTGAATTCCCTGACCTTGTGCTAGGCAGATGTGTTGAGACTACAATGCCTGTGGTTCCCAGCCAGCAATCCAGGCAGGGGTAACCAGTCCCTCAATTAGCATTGTGCATACAAACACACAGACAAACAGGTACCCCTCCTTGAAAAGAGAGGTAAATAAAGGGTGTCACCTGGAAAGGTGACTCCTAGCCTTGCCTTTAGGCATGAAAGCCAGCTAGGTGACTTTGGGTCAAAACTCCTGGAGTTTGTGAGTTCTAGTTCTGCTTTAGGCATGAATACCAGCTAGGTGACTTTGGACCAATTGCTGGGGGACAGTGAGTTCTAGTTCTGCCTTAAGCATGAAAGGCGGCTAGGTGACTTTGGGCCAATCACTTGGAGTTTGTGAGTTCTACTCTTGTCTTAGGCATGAAAGCCAACTGGGTGACTTTGGGCCAATCACCAGGATATAATGAAGTCTAGTCTTGTTTTAGACATGAAAGCCAGTTGAGTGACTTTGGGCCACCCACCAGGAGACTGTGAGTTCTAGTCTTGTCTTAAATATGAAAACCAACTGGGAGACTTTGGGCCAATCGCCAGGATATAGTGAGTTCTAGTCTTGTTTTAGGTATGAAAGCCAACTGAGTGACTTTGGGCCAATCAACAAGAGACAGTGAGTTCTAGTCCTGCATTAGGCATAAAAGGCAGCTCAGCCTATCCAACCTCGCAGGGTTATTGTTGTGGGGGAAATAGGAGAAGGAAAGAGAATTATGTATGCTCACTGCCTTGAGTTACTTATAAAATAATAAAGGCAGAATTAAAATCTAATAAATAAATAATACATTTTCCAACTCCACGAAATGAGGAAGGCCAGCTGATGTTAGGTAGAACTTTACCCTTTTTATGGGGGTGGGGTGGCTGGGGGCTGGGTCTGAGTCGAAGCAAAGAATGTCTAAAAGCATCCTGAGATTTGGGGTCTGTGTTTACATTGCGTTGGCTGGCAATTCTCCATTCATCTGGAGCAGAGACCCTCTCCCCCTTAATACGCCCCAGCTGAAGTGCCAGGAAATGCAGAAACTGTCTCTTGAGTGGTAGTTAAAATTCCAAAGCGTGGGGTCACACTTTCTTGCATTTTTTTTAGCCTAAGGCCCCTGCTGGGATGAATCTTTGTGCATCGCGCAACAGTTTGGACGGTTCTACACATGCTGCAAATATAAAGCCTTAGTAAGGCCACATCTAGAGTACTGCATCTAGTTTTGATCACCACACTATAAAAAAGGATGTTGAGACTCTAGAAAGAGTGCAGAGAAGAGCAACCAGGATGATGAGGGGACTGGAGGCTGAAACATACAATGAACAGTTGCAGGAACTGGGCCTGGCTAGTCTAGGAAAGAGAAGGACCAGGGGAAACAGGATGGCAGTCTTCCAGTATTTGAGGGGCTGCCCCAGAGAGGAGGAAGGGGTCAAGTAATTTTCTAAAGCACCCGAAGGCCAGAGAAGGAATAATGGATGGAAAGTGAACAAGGAGAGATTCAACCTGGAAATAAGGAGAAACTTTCTGACAGAGCAATCAATCAATGGAACAGAAGTTGCCTTCAGAAGTTATGGGAGCTTCATCCCTGGAGGCTTTCAAGAAGAGATTGGACTGCCATCTGTCAGAAATAGTGTAAGGTCTCCTGCTTGGGTGGAGGGTTGGACTAGATGACCTACAAGGTCCCTTCCAACTCTGTTATTCTGTATATTATCCAAGGTCCCTTGAAAGGACCCCCTAAAAAAACTATCCTGTAAGAAGGGGGATGAGGTGTGTTAGAGGGAAACCCAACTGCCCTTTCTCCAAATGGTTTGACTGGCATGGGCTTTTAACCACCACGTCAGCTGGAAATACCAGTGGTTGACATCAGAATGCTTGAAGATACCGTTAGACAAGAGTGGTGAGCGTAAAGTGCTTTGAACACCAGGATGTGGTTGCAGAAAGGAAACGCTCCTTTCAACAAGTCAGGATTAAAACAAGCCAGGGCTTAGTCTAGGGTGTGAATTGACAGGATGCTCAAATATTGTGTTTAGCCATTAGAAAAACTTTCAACTACCAGTCAATCATTTAGCAATTTGATCAGCAGTGAAGAAAGTGACTTATGGCCGGTCCTCTTAACTTACAACCATTTGGCATCCTCATGGTCAAAATTCAAGTGCTTGACAACCGCCCGTCCCCAATTTCTTAGGCCCACTGGCAGTGGTGGCATTCTACCGGTTTCGGCCGGTTCTTCCGAGCCGGTAGCGCCAATGAGCAGCGGAGATTGAACCGATTCTCTCCAATGCTCTGCTGTTGGGCCACCTGCTCAGGCTCCCATACTAACCTTTATGTCCTGCTTTTGAAGCGTAGCTGCTTTGCGCGGCACGGCAATTGCCACACGGCAGCTGCTGAAGCAACAGGGAGAGTGTAGGATTGCAGGAGGCAAGTCAAAAATGCCTCTGTGCCTGGGCAAAGTGTGCGTTGGGTATGTGTGCACAAAGTGTGTGTGTGTGTGCACGCAAAGCATGCCCACCAAGCAACGCCCACCAAATTGGAGGTAACAATTTTTGAAATGCACCACTGCCCACTGGGCACCCACATCCATAACCAGGGTGGTTGTTCAGGGTTGGCTTCCATGGTGGAGCGAGAAGTTGCTTGAGGAGAGAAACTGCAAGTGGGGTGGATTTGTCCGCCCCCGAGAATCTCACGCTTGGAAAGAGATCACAGAAGCAGATTGGGTGTGTTTCCCGGAGACCTGTGGCTGGCACTTGTTGAACACGAGCGATTGTTCTTGGTCCAGTTGGGTGGCTCTCAATAGAACAGCAGCTTTTCGCCGCTCAAACTTTGGATGGCTGCTAAAAGGGAAACGTCCCTGTAAGGAATCAGCAACAGCCCAGAAAGAGGAGAAGAATGACTACCTCCATCTGACGGATTTGGGTTTGGATCTTAGATCTTAGATTTTAGATTTCTATTTTAGATTTGATTTAACACAGAAAGAGTACCAATCCAAGAAAACCTATCTATTATCTATCTATCAACTATCTATCTATCTATCTATCTATCTATCTATCTATCTATCTATCTATCATCTACCTTCTATTTATCTACTATCTATCTATTATCTATCTATCTACAATCTATCATCTATCATCTACCTTCTATGTATCTATTATCTATCTATTATCTATCTATCTACAATCTATCATCTATCTTCTATTTATCTATTATCTATCTATTATCTATCTATTGTCTATCTATCAACTATCTATCTATCATCTATCTATTATCTACAATCTATCATCTATCATCTACCTTCTATTTATCTATTATCTATCTATTATCTATCTACAATCTATCATCTACCTTCTATTTATTTATTATCTATCTATTATCTATCTATTATCTATCTATTGTCTATCTATTATCTATTATCTATCTATCAACTATATCTATCATCTATCTATCTATCTATCTATCTATCATCTATCTATTATCTACAATCTATCATCTATTTCTATCTATCTATCTATCTATTATCTATCTATGTATCTATCTACAATCTATCATCTATCTATCAACTTATCTATCATCTATCTATCTACAATCTATCATCCATCTATCATCTATCTACCTTCTATCTATTTATGTATTATCTATCTATAATTTATCATCAGAGTTAGAATGAGGGTTAGAGTTAGAGCTGTGGTGGCGCAGTGGTTAGATAGCAGTACTGCAGGCTACTTCTGCTGACTGCCGGCTGCCTGCACTTTGGCAGTTCGATCCTGACTGGCTGAAGGTTGACTCAGCCTTCTTTCCTTCCGAGGTGGGTAAAATGAGGAGACAAGATTGTTGGGGGCAAAGAGGCTGACTCTGTAAACCGCTTAGAGAGGGCTGTAAAGCGTTGTGAAGTCTACCGTATTTGCCGGCGTATAAGACGACTTTTTTGCCCTGAAAAACATGCCTCCAATTGGGGGTCGTCTTATATGCCGGGTCGTCTTATACGCCGGCAAATAGTAATTGGGAAGCACTGCGGCTGCCGCGGCTGAGGCACTTTTGCGCACCGTGGAAACGAATCCCGTGAAGCCGAAAGGAGCAGCCAGCCTTCTCCCAGCTCCCAAGGAAGCGAGGCTCGCACCGCCCGAGCTCCGCTGAGGTATCCGGCTGGGGCTGTCAGGAGTTGTTACCGCTGGCGTGGCTCCGCGCGCTCCAGTCCGCGTTGCCTCGGGAAGGAAAGGCAAAACCAGGGGCTGCTGCTGCCATTGCAAAGTGCCGCCGCGGCTCTTCCTTTTTGCCTTTCCCTTCCCGGGATTCGTTTCCACGGTGGACAAAAGTGCCTCAAAAAAAAAAAAGTGCAAAAGTGGAAGGCGTGCGGAAGAGGGGCGAGTATATAACAAACTATATTTTGAGTGGAAATGTTGGGGGGTCGTCTTATACGCCGGGTCGTCTTATACGCCGGCATATACGGTAAGTGCTTTTGCTATCATCGATCTATCTCTCATCTACCTACCTACCTAATCTATCTATCTATCTGTCATCTATATCCATCTTTCCATGTAAGTATTAATCAGGTCATTCTCTGCTTACCTGTTCTGATATCAGCCAAGCTTGTCTCCCTCTCCCACTCCCTCCCAGGACAACCGCACACCCCTCATACACACACCCCAAGAATTGACAATACCAAGCCAGCTGCGTTCTTTCAAAGACTATTTTTGATGTTCCCAAATTCCTGGCCTTTTCCTAAGCATTCGCTTAGGAGGGAATGTTTTCTGGACGCCGTCAGGCCAGCTCTCTGCTGGAATATCTCATCCACGTTAAACATTAGCGAATTTATCACGAGGCTATTAAAATCTGGACTTCCTGTTTGCCCTCTGCACTTTGGAAAAAAATGTAGCTTTTGTTTATCCTGCAACAGCTTTGTAGAGGGCTTGCATTTTAATTAAGCCCATCTTTCTGAAGAGGTGGAAAAATGGGGAGGAAATCCCTTTGGAAGGTGAGCTGTTCCAGGGAGGAAACCGAAAACAATTTGCTCATTGGAATTAGGATTATATGGCAGCTTTCATGCAAAACAAGACCTATACAGATAGCTGTCCATCTATAACCACTCATTTAGTGACCAAAGAGACAGCAGCACTGAAAAAAGGTGATTTATGACCAATCCTCATACTTACGACCATCCTCCCCCCCCCCACATGATCCCAATTTGGATGCTTGGCAACTAGCATGTGTTTACAATTGGTTGCAACAACCCAGGGTTATACGATCGTCATTTGTGTCTTTCCTGGTTAGGGTTAGGGTTAGGTTTAGGAGGGGAGTTAGATTTGCTTAATGACTTCATTACTCATTTAACACCTGCAGGGATTCACTTAACAGCCACAGAGAAAAGGTTGTAAAATTGGACACGGCACCCTTAAGAGCTGCTTTGCTTAACGGTGGGAATTCTTGTTGCAGTTGTGGTTGTTAAATCAAGGACTACCTATAATACGGCAGGGAATTTAATCTGCATACTAAGGAGCCCTTAGGATGGAGTTTAGAGTCCTATTCTGCCCACGCTAAATACACTGTATTCTGTCTCTCTCCGACCTTGTACACACCCACACACCCCTTTGCAAGCATATTCAAACTTCCAACTTCCTGCACCAAAATACACACACACACACACACACACACACACACTATTAAGTTGAAAAAACCCAGAGGGTAAAAATTAGACACTCTTTTGTGCAATCTTCTCCTTGTTCTAGTTCCTGACTTGCATAAGCTGCTCTCTGTGGCCAAACCTGGATTCCCACTGGGTGCGAATCTGTGAGTCGTTTGGTTCTGCAGTGTCAATGGTTTTTGTTTTTTTTTCCTCTTTGCAAACTACTACCCTGAAAATAAGACCTATCCTGAAAATAAACCCTATCATGCTTTTTTTTTACTTTTATGCTTAATATAAGCTCTACTCCCAAAATAAGCCCTGCCAATCCATTCTGTCTGGTTGCTCGCTGTGCCACAGCCACGAGGTGAGACAGGGTGGTCCAGGAACAGCCCCATGCACCAGGGACTGGTTTACTGCAGGACCCTACAGCCAGGCCATCCATGCCTCGACAGCTGCCTTGTAGCTGTAGCACCAGCAACCATGTGCACCAGGAGCCTACGTGGCCTCTGGCCCACTTCTTCTGCTTGCTCACAGCCACAGTGGAGTAGGAGGCCGAGCAGTTGTGCTGGTGTGGCTTAGGTGCGGGCGCCCTGAAGTAAACTGGCGTGGGGTATGTGGGCAGCTCCATCCCCCTGCCTTGTGGTAGTGGCAATGGCGCACTGCACGACCTCCTGCCATGCAGCGAGCAAGCAGAAGAAGTAGGCCACCCATACATGGGGGAAAAATAAGACACCCCCTGAAAATAACTCCTGGTGCTTATTTGGGGACCCAAAAGAAAATAAGACCCAGTCTTATTTTCAGGAAAACATAGGTAGAGGGCCAGGTGATCGCTTTAACTGAATTCCAGAAACAGCCTTGTGTTCCAGGCAACCCAATCCACGGCCAAGTTTGGAAACATTAGACACCGATTCCTTTCTCCGCCTACACAGTTTGTGTCCCTGAACTAGTCATCAAAGCAACATTTCCCAATAAAACTCCCCGCAGGAAGAGAGCAGAGAACAAAACGAGCCATCGCCACCATCAGCTGGAACATCTGTGGAGGTGCGGATGTCACACTGAGCCTTGTTGGTCTGCTGGACAATTTTCACGGAAATCCCTGGGCGCCGTGTCCTTTCCTTGGCCGAGACATTCGGTTGTGTCAAATCTTCCTTTATTTGCTTTTTCTCACCGGGATTGCGGGAAAAAGTTTTAGGGCAAAGACTCTTGCTTGGAAACGTTGAAACACACACACGCACGCACGCACAAACACACAATTCAACCTCATGAATTGCCCTAAGAAACCATGCCAGAATTTTTTCCACAAAAAGATCAAACGACATCAGAAAGGGTTGGTCAATGTGATCTACTTCCAAGATTGTTCTTTCTTTTTTTTTTTTTAGACAACTGTCTTAGTTTAATCCGCTGTTGAAGCTATAGAAAAAACTAAAATGGAATGGTAAAAATAAGGAAACTCGTGAGAAATCAAACTTCCTTTGACAGATTTTTCCAAGCAGGAATGGTGGGTCTACTGTATGTGTGTAAAGTTAGTAAGGCTTTAAAACCCAGTGAGGCATGCTCCGTCTTTGTGCAAATTTAATTTTTAAAGGGTTGGGGAGAAGAAGAGAGCATGGCCTTCTCGTGATTGTATTTGCTTAAAACTCCCAACTTGCTCCGAAAGGCAGAAAGTCTGCAAACCTTTGTGGAAAAAAAATAAAATCAACAGAGGTGTCATAAAAATGTGTACGGGCAACCAGGGGTGGGCTTCCAAAATTTTAGCAAAGGGTTCTCTATGTCAGGGGTCCCCAACCACCAGTCCCCGCACCGATACCGGTCCGTGGATCATTTTTTACCGGGCCGCAAAGCTTGGGCGCCGCCATCTTGTTTTGACGGCGCTTCCAGGTTTTCAGTTGGAAAGCGGCGTTTGGGTGCTCGTGCCTTAGTTTCATTGAAGGGGGGGGCGGCTTCGAACGGAGAGCCGTCCCGATGGCGGTAGAGTCTCGCGTTACTCAGGTACCGGTCCGTGGAAGAATAAATAATCGTGAAACCGGTCCCTGGTTCAAAAAAGGTTGGGGGCCACTGCTCTACGCGGTTGCTGGTTGGGTGTAGCCATGGCCTAGTCGGCCTCCTGCACAGGGGGGTAGTTTTGCCTTCCCCGGACTCTGGAGGCTCTCTGGAAGCCAGAAATGGGCCCATTTCCAGCCTCCCTTTCACACACACACACACACCCGAGCCTCTGTGTGCACCCTGCACATACCTGCATCCAAACCTGGCTGCGTAGGGACTCTGGGGAGGGGAGGGGCGTGATGGGTGGGGCCATGCAGGAGTGGGATTTGGGGGTTCTTTGAACTGCACAGAATCTTAGCTAGGGGCTTTCCTGAACCCCTGCCAACCCCCAGCAGGCAACGCTTGGCTTATGACCAGAATTGAGCCCAGAATTTCAACCTGTAAAGTAATGTCAGTTGTATTTTACACCATGATCATCTCAATAACGTTTATATCTAAAATAAAACCCATGTCTCCACGTTTTTCCTGTTTGTCACACCAAGCAACGTGTGTTTCTTTCTGTTCCCAGGTATAAAAGTTGCATTTTGCGTGGTCTTCTCTTTTTTTCTCTTCTTCAGTTTCCTTTACTTCTTTCATCCTTCTGTTGGAAGAAATATCCATCTGGTTCAGTTCCACGCCGGGAGAAAGGCACTGGAGACAAAATGGAGGCTGGAGGCTGATTGGAAAGATGGTTTAATGATGAAGCAGAACCACCTGGGTTTGTGGCTCTGGGCAGCTAACCACACGGAGTTGAGAGTGAGGGGTTTTTATACCTTCTCTTGAGCTTTGCACTTGAGCTTCCTGTTCCTGTGCAAGATCATATATTCTATTGGTTGTTGTCAGACTCCCACGGTGTCATATAGGGGTTATAGCTGGCTCTATAGGTTGTCTGAGCTCCCAGGTTTGGTTGAAGTTTGGAGTGATGCAATGAAGGGGCTTGTTGGGCAATTCCTATTGGGGCTGAGGACTAATCCTACCTTTGTTGGATCTTGGGTGAAGGCATTTGCTTATGAATAGAGCTATCCATCTCTTTATCTCTTTCATGCTGACATCTGCTATGGGGCTATTAAGGAAGATGGGGGCTGCTTTCCAAGAGCATGTTTCTCCATTTCTCATCCAGGGAAATATAGTATTCCGCCTTCTTAAGATATTTCTCAAAATATTTCATTCTTCTAGGAGAGGAGTGGGTGCTAACTTTCTACACTTCCTTCCCTGTGGATTATTGTGATGCTCTTGGCCTCTCCAACAGAGAGAGAGAGAGAGAGAGAGAGACGGAGACAGAGAGAGGGAGAGAGAGAGAAACAAACACACATGTTCCACAAGATGCTAGCAGCCACCCACATGCAAAGAGTTCCTGTTTACTCCAGGTCCAGCCCAGATGCCTGCAGCCTATAAATCACTCCACACGCAGAGAAATCTGTAAATATTTAAAATTGGGTTGGCCATGCCTCAAGGCCCCCCACTTTTGGCAGAGCAGAGAAAGCAAAGAAGTCACAGTGGGTGGGAAAGGAGAGGAGTGTCCCATGGAGAGGGGAGAGGAGAGCATCATGTCCCTCCTTATGTGAGGGATCCAAAAGGGAGATGGTTTATGGGGTCCTTGTCCTTTTAAGGCAAGAATAAGTTTCAGCAACCCTCAGGGACCTTAGCATTGGGTGGGAGAAGCACGCTGTCTTCTTCACCCCCTGCTCTTGGTCTTCTCACAAGGATTAAAATTGCACCAGTTCGGTTAGAAGGCATCAGCAATTTCCATTGCACCCTCTGGACCTCACTTTGGATGGGACCTTCAAAAAAATCTTGAACATGAGAGAGACCCAAGAAATATTAGAAACTAGGGGTGTGTTTCCCCGCTTAAGTCGGTGGTACGATTCAAATATTTTACTGCCGGTTCTGTGGACATGGCTTGGTGGGCGTGGCAGGGGAAGGATACTGCAAAATCCCCATTCCCTCCTCACCCCACTAACCTGCTTTCCAGCTCCGTTCTCCTGTGCAGGGCAACCAAAGAAGATCCAGCCAATCAGCTGGGACTTGGGAGGCGGAGCATAGATGGGGGCGGGGCCAGTCAGAGGTGGTATTTGCTGGTTCTCTGAACTACTCAAAATTTCCGCTACTGGTTCTCCAGAACCGGTCAGAACCGGCTGAATTACCACCTCTGATTCAGAGGTTGTGGGAGCTTCATCACTGGTCAGAACCTGCTGAATACCACCTCTGCCTTGTCCTCTCTAGAGAATTAATGAGGTGGTCTTGGATCAGACAGGACCCTTGACAGCTGTATGGACAACGCCAATGGGTTCAGCTCCCATAAGTGATCCAGAATCCTTCCAAGGACTCTCAATGATTTGCCTTTGTCCTCTATCTCCCCTTCTTCTGTTTCCTTCAACCTTGCTAGATGGGTTGGTGTTTCTGGTTGCTCTTCTAGCCCATCATCTGTCACGACTTTTCTCCAAAAATAGTTCCACGGAGGTTCTCTGATGGCCATGTCATAAGTTACGTTCAATGCTTTCGTAACTAGAACCGCCGTTAAACAAACGGTTGCAAGTTGACGATTGCCTGTCTGAGTGAACACATTCATCCAATGCAGGTTCTCTCTAGCTGAAGCTCAACTGGTGACGTTAACAGATTAACAGAGTTGGAAGGGACCTTGTAGGTCATCTAGTCCAACCCCTTGCCCAAGTTGACCCTACACCATTTCTGACTTCAGTGGTAGGTCTGTGCCTCTTTCCTAGTCGTGATCCAGTGTTTCTCCACCGTGACAACTTTTAAGCTGCACGGACTTCAACTCAAATTCAACTTTTAATTTCAAATTTTAAGTCCATCCGGCTTAAAATTGCCAAGGTTGAGAAACATTTCTCTCCTTCCAAGTTTTTTTTTTTCAACTTTCCAAGTTAACTAGCAGCTGTAGGGTTTCCTGGTGACCTCCGATAAGTGCAAAATAGCCATTTAGCTTTTTAACATTCCAGCAAAGGCTTCCATTTATTCCTTTTTAGTTTCTGCTGCAAGTGTAATTTTTTCATACTTGTTTGCTTAGAAAGCTGCCTTTTTTGATTATGTATGTGCGTGTGGCTTAATAAAGGACCCCTTGAAGTTGTCCATCTGAAATATCCACTGGGGGTGGGGTGGGGAGATCCACTCTGATTTGATTGCATTCCCAATTTGATCAGTTATCGGCCTGGAATCTGCGAGGGTGGGGGGAGTGAGGAGAAACCATTTTTTTCCCCCTATATTGTACGTTCACTGCACTTCATCCTTCCTGACACAGGTCAGATGGAATTAGGTTGCTATGATTTCTTTCTGAGGCAAAGGAACAAACGGTCAGTTGGAAAAGCCGGAATTTCGTTTCCAGGTTTGGGGTTGAGTCCATCCCAGCTAAACAGCTGCCAAGGGTTGATTCCGAAGCGTGCATTAGGATTGCGGGATTACAACTCTGTGTAAAAAGAGGGGTGGTATATTTATTTGTCAGTGTGTTACCATCTCTTGCAGGACACGACTTGCTAGTCGGAGTCTGGATTTTCACTGTCGTCATCTCCTCCTCCTCCTCCTCCTTGTAAATTCTACTCCCTTATAGCACTGATGATACTACTTAGTTGGGTAATGAAAAGTCTGCAAGAAAATCACTAGGCTCAGAGAGCACCAAGGACCTCACAGATGTCCTCCTCCTCCTCTTCCTCCTCCCCCCCCACTCCCTTCTAGCACTGATGATGTTACCTAGTTGGGTCCTGAAACACCAAGCTCAGAGACCACCAAGAACCCTTCATCTCAACCCTGTGCTACAAATGTTCTCCTTTATTGTTTGCTAACCAAATGGTTGTAAGTCAAGGATTAGCTGTAGATATCTTTGGAAGGCAGGGTGGAAAAAAGGCAGCACTGTTGGTTGAACTTGGTTTCATTGCATCCAGACGTCCCTTGCAGTGCAGGCCTGGAGAACAGCTCTGGAGAACGTTTGCAAAGCAGATGGACCATCCCTGATTTCTCTCCCTTCCTGGAAATACCAGAATTGAATGGAGGGCTAAGCTCCAAATTTCCACAGCAGTGTGTGTGTGTGTGTGTGTAACACAACATTTCCTCTCTGAAGTCTTCCACCTACAGAGGGATTTCAGGAGCCAAAGGCTCTAGCAGGAAAGTACAGATAGTCTGTATGATGTACGGTCACATTTGAGCTCTAAATTTATGTCGCTAAGTGAGCATTGCTGATGTGAGTTTTGCCGTGTTGCAACCTTCCTTGCCACAATTGTTAAGGTGAGACACTGCCGTTAGTCACACGGTTGTTCCAGAGGTGATATTCAGCTGGTTCTGACTGGTTCTGGAGAACAAGTAGGGGAAATTTTGAGTAGTTCAGAAAACCGGCCTATCCCACCTCTGACTGGCCCCGCCAACCCCATCTCTTCTCGGCCTCCTGAGTCCCAGCTGATCGGCAGGCCTTCTTTGGTTGCCCTGCACACAGGACTGAGATCTGACCGGCATAACAACTGGTTCGGGGAGCGGCGCATGCATGTCCAACATGCACTGCACACACATGCATGCTACCGGCTCCGGCAAGCATTTACCTTCTCCAGCTGACGAGTGGCACTTCAGCTGTGCCGCGAAAAGCAGCTGAGGAGGAAAATGCAGCCACCAAAGGACAGCCTAGAGCCCGGGCAGGCGGGTGGGCCAAACAGCAGACGACCAAAACCTCCGTCCCAGCGAACCGATTGGGTGTCAGCTGCTCTTTGGAGCTACCGGTTCTATAGAACCAGACCGAACCAGTTGTATCCCACCCCTGCCTGTCCAGGAGAACAGAGCTGGAAAGCAGGTTAGCGGGGCGGGGGAGGGAGTGGGGATTTTGCAATATCCTTCCCCTGCCATGCCCACCAAGCTATGCCCACAGAACCGGTAGTAAACGTTTTTGAATCCCACCACTGGGTTGTTTAGTGAATCTGGCTTCCTCCTCTGGATTTTGCTTGTCAGAAGGTTGCCCCAGGGCACTGGGACAGTTATAAGTGCGAGTCAGTTGTCGAGCCTCTAAATGTAAATCCCGCAACTGCAGGGAGGCTGCAACGGCTGTCGGTGTGAAAAATAGTCATCAGTCACTTTTGTTGTAACTTTGAATGGTCAGTAAGAGAACTATAGTAAGTTGAGGGCTACCTGTAGAAAGGTGACAAGGATGAGTTGTCCCGGTAAGATGTTCTACAGGTGGCATTTTGCACCGGCAAGGTTGGCAAGGATGTTTAAAGATAAACTAGCTAAATGTTGGAAATGTGTTGTGGTTCGCCGGCAGCAGGTGCGAGCGGCTGAGGTCTCGGAGACCGAGGACTCAGATGAGGGGCCAGGGCCATCAGGGAGTGGACTGCTGCCTTCAGAGACTGTGGAGGCTGGCAGCAGTGATGAAGAGGACCCCGAGGAGCCTGTGCCAAGTGCACGTACACACAGGGCTGCTTGTAGGAAAGAGCAGCTGCAGCGGCACGGGAGACTCGGGAGTAAGTCTGCAAGGTAATGGCCCCTCCCTTAAGGGATAAAAGCCAGCCTGAGAGACTGGTATTCCTTGCAGGAAGCAAAGAAGTTCTTGCATTTCAAGCCTTGTGGAAGTTCGGATTATCTTGGTTTGTGTTTGAAAACTTTTTGTTTGGAATAATTCTTGGCAACTTAATCTAGTGTTCTTGGCAGCCTTGCACAACCTTGGCAAGGCTCGTTCTTACCAGAGACAATTAGTTTTAATAGCCTTTTAACCATGAATTAACGGAATTCGCAGAGAAGCATTAAAAGGTTTTGCTTTTATCTCTGTTTAGTGTTTGTTTACTTGGAACAAGGTTTGGGTCAGAACAAAATGCCACCAGATACCTGGGTCATATTATCATATTATGTGGTGGACATGTGCAGAAACCAAACAATATTGGACAAAAGTACACATATGGTTGGAAAAGATGATACCGTAGCGTATTGATTTAAAACCTGAAATATTTTTTATTGGGGATCCTACTTGAAAATGATAGTAAAGAGAATGTATATTTAATTATTGATGTATTAACTACAGTTAGGATTTGTATTTGCACAAAACTGGAAAAGGGAAGAGATTCCAACTGATGAGAATGTGATCAGGAAAATATTAGAATGTGCAGGAATGAACAAGCTAACGCCGGCAATTAAAGGGAAGGAACAAACTGAATGCTATTTGATATGGGAATCTTTTTATCGATGGCTCGAGAATAAATATGGGAGAAATTAAAAAAAGATTAGTGAAATATAGAAAACATGCCAATAGAATCAAATACGTTAAGATAGGGATTGTTCTAATAATTAGACGTATTATGTATATCAGTATTAAGTAAAAATAGAGAATCGATACCAATACAATGAATATGTGTGAACTGTATTTGTTATTGCACAAGATATTTGTATCTAGGCAACACGCTGTTTGAATGGAAGATGGATTGCTTGCTTTAAAATAAAATAAAAAAATTTAAAGGATGAGTTTTGTCCCAGATGGAGAGACTGGGAGAGAACTGGTGGTAGAACGTGGCGGTTCATCCACGTTGCCTTTTTCAGCTTAGCTCGCCAAGTGAGTTTTGTGGGTCTTTGTGTGAGTGTGTGCTTGGAAGCTCTCGGCCTCCCTCGTCTCCTCTTCGGTGCCGCCTGCCAGATCTCTACTGCGAGGTGTCCAGATGTTTCCTCTTTTGTGTGGCTCCTCGGAGGAGCGATTCATGGGAACGGAGGCTGTGACTCAGCCCTGGGACACGAATGTCTGGAAGGCGAGGAGGGTTCATCTCCAGGAAGAGCTGAGTCAACGTTCCCGGATTCTGACTCAGTGGCCTGTTACAAGTCGAGCACCTGGGATTCTGCAGAATTGGAGAGGGACGACAGCCGAAAAAGGACAGTTGTCACAGCACAACGCAAGGGTTTCTCACGGTGGGGGTCTCCTCTACGTCACAGGGAGTCCTTCGTTCACCTTTGAGATTTCTTTCCTCCCTTGCAGTCTTGCAAACCCGAGACAGTTTTCTGTTTAAGGAGCTGGAGGAAGAAATGGGGGTGGGGAAGTGGGAGGGAAACAGGCTGACAGTTCCAGAGACTTTGCTTCGGTTTAATGGATGTTTGGGGTTGTTTTTTTTAAATTAAAAAATAATAATTTTGTGACTTGCATAGTATTTGATCATGTCTTTCAGGGTTGAATGAGGAAGTGCAGGGAAGAGAAACTTAGATTTATTTTTCTTTTCTTCCATCACAGTCCCTCTCCTCCTCTCCTTCCTTCCTTCCTTCCTTCCTTCCTTCCTTCCTTCCTTCCTTCCTCCCTTCTTCCTATTGGTCATTCACCCTTCCTTTCTTCCTCCTATCCATCACATTTCCTTCCCTCTCTCCATCCCTTTCTTCCTCCTATTGATCATTCACCCTTTGTTTCTTTCTTCCTTCCTTCCTTCCTCCTATCCATCACCTCTTTCCCTCCCTCCCTCCTATTGATCATTCACCCTTCCTTCCTTCCTCCTATCCATCACCCTTCCTTCCTCCTTTCTTTTCCTTCCTTCCTCCTATCCATCACCCTTTTGCCTCCCTTCCTTCCTCCCTCCCTCCCTCCCTTCCTCCTATTGATCATTCACCCTTCCTTCCTTCATCCTATCCATCACCCTTCCTTCTTTCCTTCTTTCTTTTTTTCCTTCCTTCCTCCTATCCATCACCCTTTTTCCCTTCCCTCCCTTCCTCTCTTTCATTTAGCAGAGTAACTTGTCCTGTTCATCTATCAACTGCTTCCTGTAACAGCTGCAGGTAGACTTCTCTTGGCCAGGAAGCCCAAAAGGAAGGAGAATCAGCTCCCAAGCTTCCTCTTAGGGCTCTCGTTAGATGCCAAGATTGGTAAATGGGTTTCTGGGATAGGTTCACCACCAGGTATTCCTCCATGCCACATAATGGTCCAAATTTTCACACCAGCTCAACCGCCACGATGGGAAGACCATGAGACAAGTCAAAGCGCTTCGGCTTCCCTTGTCTGCTGAATCAAAAGACTCATCAAGAAACGTCTTTTATTTCTCGTAGGAGGTGAAGATATTCCGAGCTCTGATCCTTGGGGAACTGGAAAGGGGACAGAGCCAATTCCAAGCTCTTTGCTTCGTCACCCGGTTGCATCGCAACGAAATCATTCCCAGCGAATCCATGGCCAAACTACGACAGGTAAGCCGGAAGAAGGTTGATCAGTGTCACAACCTTACAGTTGTGGTCACCACACTATAGAAAGGAGGTTGAGGCTCTAGAAAAAGTGCAGAAAAGAGCAAACAAGATGATGAAAGGACTGGAGGCTGAAACATACGATGAATGGTTGCTGGAATTTGGCCTAGTTAGTCTAGGGAAGAGAAGTACCAGGGGAGACAGGATAGTGGCCTTCTAATATTTGAGAGGCTACCCCAGAGAGAAGGGGGTCAAGCTATTTTCCAAGGCACTTGAATGCAAGGAATAATGGATGGAAATTGATCAAGGAAAAATTCAACCTAGAAATAAGGAGATTTTTTTTGACAGTGAGAACGATCAACCGATGGAACAGAAGTTGCCTTCAGAAGTTGTGGGAGCTTCATCATTGGAGGCTTTCAAGAAGAGATTGGATTACCATCTGTCAGAAATGGTATAGGGTCTCCTGCTTGGGCAGGGGGTTGGACTAGATGACCTACAAGGTCCAACTCTGATTGTCTGTTATCTGTTACAACCAGGGTGAGATTAATTTTTCAACCCACAGTCTGCCTTCCTTGTTATTCTTTGGATTTCTTAGTCAGGTTTCCGCCGGAGCAAAGACATGCCGAGCTGTCTCAGGGCCTGACTGTGTGTCATCATTTCCCTTTTATTTTATGACAAATCAGCCTGGTTATTAATATTTGTAATGAGTAATGAGTAAGAATAGGGCGTCCCTGGTGGATCCCAGGGGAAACATTTGACTGACACTCTTTCTTTTGAGAAAAAAATTTACGTTGACGTTGGATGTTCCTTTTGCTATTCTTGTAATATTTAAAATGCATCTTCTGCTTCCAAAGGGAACAAATCCTTTGCGAGGTTCTCTCATTCCGTGCAAAGCTGCCTGGAATGACAAGTCTTCTTGCAAAGTTGCCCCATTCTACAGTCGGTGCAGGAAACACTGCAATATGGAAAGAGCCTCTGTAAACAGAACCACTCTAGGAAGTGGGTATCTTATGGGTCATTTGAAAGTATTTTAGCCCTCTCACACTTTTGTTCAAATGGACATCCACCTCCACTCATCTTTATATGGTTTGGCCATTCTTTCCCCCTGGTTTTTCTATTTGTGAGTCCTGCAAAACGGATGGCGAAATGAATGAATGGGTCCAAAATTCTCTAGTCAAGATAAGATCCCCAATCTCTCGTTATCTGGTGACAGGAAGAAAATAAAGTTAATTATCTGATTGAAGAGAATACTTGTAGCTCAAATTTGGACTGTGGGGGTCCTTGGTGAAACTCTGGGCTTGCTGTTTTTCTGAAGACGTTTCATTACCCAGCTAGGTAACATCATCAGTGCTAGAAGAGAGTGGGGTTGAGGAGGAGGAGGAGGAGGAAAGGAGGAGGAGGAGGAGGAAAGGAGGAGGAGGAGGAGGAGGAGATAGTGGGATCTTTGTGGCTCTCTGAACTTGATGCTTTCCTTGCAGACATTTCATTACCCAACTAGGTAACATCATCCGTGCTAGAAGGGAACGCTGCAGAGACAAACACCACACCCTTCTAACATTGATGATGTTACCTAGTTGGGTAACGAAACATCTGCAAGAAAATAGTCAAGCTCAGAGAGCACCAAGGACCCCACCGTCCTCCTCCTCCTTCACCCTCTTCCTTTTCCTTCCTTCTCCTCCTCCATTCCACAACCCCCACTCCCTCTAGCACTGATGACATTACCTAGTTGGGTCATGAAACATCTGCAAGAAAACAGTCAACCTCAGAGTGCACCAAGGACCCCACATCTATCTAGATCAGAGCTACGGATGACTCAAAGCAGCCATTGGGTTTAAAATCGATATCAGGCATGGAAGCGCTGATGTTCCTCCGTTTTTCCCCCCTGCCAGAAAAACCCACAGACGGTGCGGCAGGCGGAGGAGATCCGTGCACTCGAACACTTGAGTATGGACGTGACTGTCAATTTCAGCAAAGGGGCCCAGCTTAGCTCTCACATCTACAACATCTGTTCAGAGGCCAAGGAGACCATCTACAGTCGAGAAGAAGATGTGAAGTTCTGGATGGAGAAAGGTAAGGAAGCACTTCAATCATCAGGAGACGGAGTTTATGGTCCCTCCACCCCGTAATGCCTCCCGTGTGGGGATAATGCCAGCTGACCATCAAATATTTGCTTCAAAGGGGGAAAATATTTGATTGTCTGCTATATTTTCGCTGACTGTAAAATAGACCATTCATTTAATGTCTATGGAAATTCTCCATCATTCAGGTCACGGTTATCCCATCAGCTCTAGCTAGATGGTGGGGAAAGTAAGGATTTATACTCCATGTGGACAGCTGGTCATTTGCATCCTTTTAGAGAGCCATTGAGGCCACCTAGCTAAGTGTCTATGGAGATTGTCAGCCATCCAGATCATAGTTGTCCCAAAGATGCTTTTGTTTTTTCAAGAGGCAACTTGGACTTTCTTGGGTTTTTTTTTTTTTTTTTTTTTGAAGACGTTTCACTTCTCATCCAAGAAGCTTCTTCAGCTCTGACTTTCCCTTCCCCACCATCCTGTCAGAGCTGGAGAAGCTTCTTGGAGGAGAAGTGAAACGTCTTCAAAGAAAAAGCAGAAAGTCCAGTTGAAAAGGCGCCTTTGGGAAGACCGTTCTGAACGTTTTGCTAGCAGAAACAGATTTTGCATCTGTTAGAGGCTGAACCACTCCAGAACGTTATGGCTGGTCCATTTCGAGGATGGAACAGCCTAATTTTGGAGTGAGTCATTCTGCAGTTCAGACATTTTGCCCACAGTTAGTAGTGAGAGAAGTCCGTCAAAGGAACTTTGCAGGACAAGGACAGAGTTATTAATGAGAAACGGAGGACTTCTGGTACAAGATGTCAAAGGAGGAAGGACTTAACGAGGGGAATTGACCTTTTTTCTCTCTCTCTCTTCTGTCCATCTCTCCTGCAGGGGTGGACGGCTCCATGTTTGAGGTCCTGCCTCAGTCTGCAGACCTACCTGATCTGCAACACTGCCGGGCCTGCGCAGATCGCTGGAAACCTTGCATCTGCAGCTACGCCTTGAACATCGAGTGGTATCCCTGCATGCTGAAGTATTGCAAGAGCCGAGATTCGGCTGGAAAGACAACCTCTTACAAGTGTGGCATCCGCAGCTGCCAGAAGGCCTACAGTTTTGATTACTACGTGCCCCAGAAGCAGCTCTGCCTTTGGGATGAAGACACTTAGCAGGACAGACGAGCAGCCATCTTGTTTTTTGGGGCTGGGAGAACTTCACCTCGACCTTCCTTCCTGGAGCTCTGGGCAGGACTACCAAGGTGGCCACCTGGGACTGAAAGGAGGAAGGGGAAGGGCATAGAGGGAGGGAAGGAGGGAAAACCCCCGTGAGATGCCTCCTAACAATGTTTTGAAAGGAGTCTCTTCCTCTTCGCCTATAGAAGGAGGCACCTTCAGATTTACAGGCAGAGACCACAATCAATGGGATGTTATCGAAAGAAAGATGAGGAACATCAAAATGAAGACGGTTCTCCATCTCAACTTGACTTTTGAAGCTTCTTGACCACCATGAGATTTGTGCCTGCTTCTTTTTTTTTCCATAATGAAGACAGAGAGGATAGATGTCCTTCTTGGACAATCTCCTAGAAAGGATTAGACACCAGGTCGGTAGCAGAAGGGATAGAAGATCTTCTGGAAAAAGCTCGTGAGCTTCCAGAATGTTCTGCGGTTGATACCTGGAGCCACCAGAAAGAGGAAACTTAAAGCCATGAGGACGTCGGAATCTGGAAGGGCTGATATTTCATTTTATGCAAGAATGAGAGATTATTTGAGAAGGCTGTAGGACGGCTGGTCTCTTACAACCAATTGTCAGTTACCGCTGTACCATGTTCTCCCAGTGACCAATATCTAGGGATAATGCCATCCCTGGCCAACTTTGACGACGGCAGTTTGCCAAAATGCCTCTGATATATATGCTGCATAATCATTCTGGGTGGATCACCCAGCCCAGCTCTTGATCTCGATTGGCTCTTTAACACTGGAGGAGGTGGGAGTAGAGATCTCTGGCTTCTTAAGGGTGCCAATTCCTTTTTTTTTCTTTCCCCTTATCGCTCTGCCTTAATAAGAGATTGTACCCACCTCGCTTCCAGGGACCGAAGATTGCAGACAATCAGATCCATTTAAAGAGGGATCCCTAAGCCCTTCCTGGCTGGGACGTCCCAGTAGCTTCCTTTTCTCCTGATTAGAAAGTCAAATGCTTGTTTTACTCTCTAATCTGTTTCTGTACCTCCTTCTCCCACAAAATGGTGATTGGACAGAGCAATGCAGTGTGTGTGTATGAGAGAGAGAGAGAATATAATATTAAAGTAAAGGGAGCCACAATATGTCAAAATATTAACGCCCCAAATATTGCAGAAAAAGTAGCAGAATGTTTGGGTTACAGAAATGGACAAGATATCCAGATACAAAGTGGTAAAGCAGAAGTGTGATGTTGTGTACAGTCAGTTCACACCTGGCTCTTTGTCAGTTAAGACTTTGAGGACCCATAGAAGGAGCCATGGTACAGATGCACACCAAACCCATCGTAGCGGCAACGCTAAGGGCCTGGTGCAGTTTTTTTTCCTGCTCTCCCAACCATCTCCATGCCTCCATTGGTGCTATCATTGCATAAAAATGGTGGCAAACCAGGACATCAGGATTGTGTGTTTCTACAACGCAATAAACTAGGCCCGAGTCTTTTGTGAGTCATTGTGTTGTGGGATCACCACCAAGCATGAAGTTCATATTGGGGTTCAGACCTTACATTGAGGGATTTTGCTGACTTGGGCTTAGGGTATTGTAGAGCCCATCAGTTGAGTTGGTTAATTCCGTAATTGTGGTGCAAAGAAAGACAACAAAATGTGACAAAAAGTTGTTGCTTTCCAGAGAACAGTCACAGGTTCCCACACACTTTTGGACGTGCAGGAATTCAAGAACAGGCCGTTCTTATCACCCTATATTTGCAGTGATGCAGAGAACATTCCCTGTTGGATTTCTGCCTGCCTTGCAGTGGCTTCTTTTCTTTTTTCTTTTTGTTTTTAAAAAAGGGGATTTATTCTGAATCCACTGTAGATCTGTTATGGTTACTTAGCTTCCTTCCCTCTGTAATCTGGGCATTTTGGACTGCTGACCTTCACGCCTTAAGAATCCTCTTTTAAAAGATAACATTTATCTGTCTATTTCCTAGAATTGTGTGGGTGTGAGAGAGAGTGAGCTGTGCAGTTGCGATTTGTGTTTTTGATTGGAGTTCCTCGGGCGCTCTTAAAAAAATAATGACCACAGGAAATGAAATAAATGTAAATGTGAATGAAAGGTGTGTTATTTTTTCCCCCAAACAAATTATTTATGATATGTAAGCTGAATAAACTGATTTTCCAAAAAAAAAAATTAATAAGAAGTTTATGGGTTTGGACAAAAGAATTGTATAAAAATTGCCCAGAGCTCTGAAATCAGAACACTGAGAGCTAGCTCCTTGCCAACTTCTTTCCTCCTTACTAGTTTATATTCAAATTGGGGAAAGAATATTAGCTTTCGGTTTTTTCTTTCCAAAGTAGGAATTCAGTTGGAAAAGAACAAAAGGGTTGATTTATTAATAAAAGTGCCTACATTACAGTGTGTCTCAATCTTGGCTTCTTCAACTGCCAGCCGTTTTGGGAATTGTGGACTTCGATTCCCAGAATCGCTGGCTGGGGAATTCTGGGAATTGAAGTCCACAGGTCTTAAAGTGGCCAAGGTTGAGAAACACTGATTTAAAGGTTGCTCATTAAGGTTGCTTTCATTGCACCATCTACTCCACCCGCAGCTCTTAATTAATTGACTGGGGAATCTGAGAAGGCCCAGAATGATGAAATGTCACTCATATCCTCCTTCACTTCCACCAGTAAAGCAAAGTCAAAATCACTGCCAAGAGGTCAATGGAGATTCTCAATCCTCCAGGTCAGGGGTCTCCAACCTTGGCAACTTTGAAGACTTGTGGACTTCAACTCCCAGAATTCCTCAGCTGGCTTGTACCTGTGTGATAGAAACACGGGTATCTTTTGTACAAGGGAGAGAAAAAATTACTCAATTTCTTTCAAGGCCTGTTTGAATGCACCTTTCGATCTTGCTGGTGTCCGTTGAATATATAGAATATACGAAGATACAGATTAACAGAGCTGGAAGGGACCTTGTAGGTCATCTAGCCCAACCCCCCACCCAAGCAGGAGACGCTACACCATTTCTGACAGACGACAGTCCAATCTCTTCTTGAAAGTCTCAAGTGATGGCGCTCCCACAACTTCCAAAGGCAACTTCTGTTCCATTGGTTGATTGTCCTCACTGTCAGGAAATCTCTCCGTAGGTTGAAATCTCTCTTCTAGGTTGAATCAATCAGAATAAAGCTGGAAGGGACCTTGTAGGTCATCTAGCTCGACTCCTACCCAAACAGGATACCCCACACCATTCCTGACAGATGACAGTCCAATCTCTCTTGAAAGCTTCCAGTGATGGCGCTCCCACAACTTCTGAATAACAGAATAATAACAAAATAACAGAGTTGGAAAAGACCTTGTAGGTCATCTAGTCCAACCTCCCTGCCCAAGCAGGAGGTCCTTCACCATTTCTGACAGATGGCAGTCCAGTCTCTTCTTGAAAGCCTCCAGTGATGAAGCTCCTACAACTTCTGAAGGCAACTTCTGTTCCCTTGGTTGATTGCTCTCCCTGTCAGAAAATTCCTCCTTATTTCTGTGTTGAATCTCTCCTTGTTCAGCTTCCATCCATTGTTCCTTCTCTGGCTTTTGGGTGCCTTGGAAAATAGCTTGACCCCTTTCTCCTCTCTGTGGCAGCTCCTCAAATATTGGAAGGCTGCTATCCTGTCTCCCCTGGTGCTTCTCTTCCCTAGACTAGCCAGTTGGATCCTAACAGAATAACAGAGTTGGAAGGGACCTTGTGGGGCATCTAGTCCAACCCCCCCTCCCAAGCAGGAGACCATAAACCATTTCTGACAGATGGCAGTCCAGTCTCTTCTTGAAAGCCTCCAGTGATGAAGCTCCTACAACTTCTGAAGGCAACTTCTGTTCCCTTGGTTGATTGCTCTCACTGTCAGAAAGTTTTTCCTTATTTCCAGGTTGAATCTCTCCTCGATCAGCATCAATCCATTGTTCCTTCTCTGGCCTTCGGGTGCTTTAGAAAATTGCTTGACCTCTTCCTCCTCCTCTCTGGGGCAGCCCCTCAAATATTGGAAGGCCGCTCTCCTGTCTCCCCTGGTCCTTCTCTTCCCTAGACTAGCCAGGCCCAGCTCCTGCAGCTGTTCATCGTATATTTTAGCCTCCAGTCCCCTCATCATTTCGGTGATTAGATGATAGGTGATAGATTAGATAGATTAGATGATAGGTGATAGATACCCCACTGTCATAAATTAATTGCTCCTATAGAAGAAAGGGAGAAGGAATATATCTCATCCTCTTTTTTTCACAAGAGTTTCTTTACGTTGGAGACTGGTTGAAAGGGAGTACTGTGGTACCAGAGGCAGCTGACACTAATCTAAAAAAATAAAATAAAAAAAGGACCACCATGCAATCCCTCTCTATAGTGCCATGCAAATTAAGATGTACCTCTAATTGGTTGCAGCCGGGGAAATTGATTGATAAGGGCAGCATTCTATGTGTCGGTAAGGTCAAATATGGGGTGAATTCTTTGGGGTAATGAGATGGAACTCAAGAAACAACTGTCCACTGAGAGAACAAAGGGGGTATTCTATGAACATAGTTGGTCCTTAATTATGGGGTTTATCTTAAACGGGTCTTGATTCCCAGTGGCGATGGTCCCCTCCTTGTATTTTCTCCTGGTTTCACCGAGTTTTTTTTTTTTTTTCCTCTTGGCTTTCTCAATGTTTTATGACTGACTGAGTTTATTGTTCCTTTGGTCCCTGGGAAGGTAATTAGAAGAAGGAAGCCCTTTTTTTTGTTTTTGCTTTATGATGATAATAATTTATCAAATTGTATACTTGTCTGACTCTCCAGAGTTCTGGGTGACTCACGACAATGAAAGAAACAACAGTAAAATAAGAGTTTATTTCACTTGCTCTGAGTAGCACCATTCTTGATCCTGTGACACCGCAAATAAATTCATCTTAAAGCAGGATGAATGTGAATCCAGCGAAGTCTTTAGCTTCCAGTACTTAAAGATTCTCAGAGGAATTACCTAACATGTCCTGAAAATCACCAAGGGACAAAAAACTGTCTAGGGGTGATGTGACATCATAGCGGTGTTTCAATATTGGAGGGGCTGCCAAAGAGAAGCGGGGATAAACCTATTTTTCAAAGCACCAAAAGGCAGGACAAGAAGCAATGAAGGGAAACTAATCAAGGAGAGAAGCAACCTAGAACTAAGGAGAGATTTCCTGACAGTCCGAACAATTAATCAGTGGAACTCCTTGCCTCCAGAAATTGTAAATGCTCCAACACTGGAAGTTTTTAAGAAGAGATTGGACAACCATTTGTCTGAAGTGGTATAGGGCTTCCTGGTTGAGCAAGGGGTTGGACTAGAAGACCTCCATGGTCCCTCCCAACTCTGTTATCCTTTTACAATTCTTCAAATGATTAAAAACGGAGTCTGGAGATATTGACCTGGAGTGATTCTTCAAAAGACCACAAGAGGACACTCTAAATCCATCCTATGATAAGGAAGTCCTAGACACCAATGGAGAAAAAGGGAAAGTTGCATGAAAAAAAAAAAATCTACATATTCAAATTTCCCATCTTTTTCTTACTAAGAGGGGGATTAAAGGCGATAGTTATGCAATGGATTGCATTCCTGCAAAAACACATCCAGTTTTGAAAGAAGCAACGGATGGAAGCTAATCAAGGAGAGAAGCAACCTAGAACTAAGGAGACATTTCCTGACAGGGAGAACAATCAATCAGTGGAACAACTCACCTCCAGAAGTTGCAAAAGCTCCAACACTGGAAGTTTTTAAGAAGAGATTGGATAACCATTTGTCTGAAGTGGTGTAGGGTTTTCTGCTTGAGAGGGGGTTGGACTAGAAGACCTCCAAGGCCCCTTCTTAACTCTGTTATTCTGTTAAAAGGCTTAAGGAGGTTTTGGCCTCTAAAGTTTGCATACTCTCACAATGGACCTTCAGCTGGAACTCTCGAACACAAAAGGCAGAATTGATTCTCCCAGCCCCGCAAATATCCTAAACTCCCTATGACTTTAGAGGAAATAAATTTTGAAATCTCCAATTTCAAAACTGAAGGTCCCTGGCAATTTGCATAAAGCTCACCCAAATAGATGGCTTTGCATGATTTGAATATAGTTTAAGGAGCTCCCTCTGTGCCCGTAATCCTTTGATCCACAGCAACTTTTCAGAATATGTCAGTTGTGGACAGTCTCTAAGAGAAGCAAAGTGGGGGGAGGGGAAATGTAGTGCCTCGGTTTCCCCAATGGGCAAGGGCAGATAATCAGCTTTAAGCAGAGATGGCACTTTTCAGAAATCCATTTAAAAATTCAGAGGAGAAACGCAGCTGAGGTAGCTCAGGACAAGGCGTGGGAGATACACCAAGGGCTTCTGCAAACATGAATGAGAGCAAAGTATATACACCATAGAGTCTCAGAAGGGACAAACAAAATAGGATTAAAATCACCAGGTCAAGTGTTAACCTGGAAAGTCTAATGTATATTTTCTGTTCTTCCTAAAAGAATATAATGTACCAATATTTCTAGCCCAGCGTTGACTTAACTGATAGACGAGAATATCTGTAGCTCAGGGTTGAACTGTAGAGCCCTTGGTGCTCTCTGAGCTGGATTATTTTCTTACAGATGTTTCATTACCCAATTAGGGAACATCATCGATGTTAGAAGGGAGTGGTGTGTGCAGGGAGGAGGAGGAGGAGGAAGAGGAGGAGGAGGAGGAGGAGGAGGAGGAGGAGGAGGAGGAGGAGGAGGAGGAGGAGGTGGAGGGGTTTTCCTGGAGGAGATTAAAACTAGACTATCATTATCAGTACTCAAAATCAATGCTACAAACCCCATCCCTTCTAGCGCTGATACTGCTACCCAGTTGGGTAATGAAACGTCTGCAAGAAAACAGCCAAGCACAGAGACCACCAAGAACCCCAGAATATAATGTGTGAAATAGACAGACCAAAAAAAAAATGCATACACTAAAAGAAGAGGAAGTTGATGAGTTGATGAGTTACCAATTCCTTGATTCTAACCTAGACCTAGGCTATTAAAATTAACCTCTTTGATATATCAGATATGTATAAGTAGGGTTTTAAAGATTAAAGGAAATGGAATCTTCTAATTATCCAATATTTGTACAGATCTGAGAGATAAAGTTCTTCAGAAATGAGGTGACAGGGAGAAGGGCCCAATCCAAAACTCTTAGGGCAAAAAAAAAAAAACAGGGAAACCGAAAGGAGGAAAGAATTAAATGAGAAGATAAAAGTTTCATCCAATAATTATTAACCTACTTTCTAATTAATTGTTTTTGATAAGCCCTAATGGAAATGGTAGCCTTTTGTTGGCTAATACCATACCAGATCGGGGGTCCAGCTTGCCATGTTGATGAGGTTGGGATCTTTTCAAGGTGTGTTGTGGTATCAGATATTAGGGAGGTTCCTGAAGATCATCCAGAAAAGCTGAACATTGGAAGGTCACATTTTGTATCTTCCTTTGATACTGTTCCAGAAGGTGCCAGCATCCTTTCTTACGGCCAACTTTAGCCCATGGAGATGTAAGCAAAAATAATTCAGGCTGGTTTTCTTCAGAGGCAGAATCATTCTCTGATCATTCTGCTGGGATTTAGGTCTTTGTCTCTGTCTCCAAAGCACCTGAAGGCAGGACAAGAAGCAACAGATGGAAGCTAATCAAAGAGAGAAGCAACCTAGAACTAAGGAGGAATTTCCTGACAGTAAGAACAATTAATCAGTGGAACTGTTTGCCTCCAGAAGTGGTGGACGCTCCAACACTGGAGCTTTTGAAGAAGAGATTAGACAACCATTTGTCTGAAATGGTTGATGGAGTCCTGCTTGAGAAAAGGCTTGGACCAGAAGACCTCCCAGGTCCCTTCCAACTCTGCTTTTCTGTCTCCAAAAATGGAACTCAAGAAACAATACTTATGGTGGGAATTGTTCTACTCAACTGCTAGCCCTACCATGAGACCAAGTGAGCTAACTAATTCATTTGAACATCCAAAGAGTCTGTTGGGTCGAACTAAAGGTCTAAGAGCAAAGTTGTGCAACTTTGGCAACTTTTAAGACTTCTGGACTTCAGCTCCCGGAATTTGCCAACCAGCCATGAAGTCCACAGGTCTTAAAATTGTCAAGGCTGGACACCACTGGTCTATCTAGATCAGTCTCAGTTGCCCAGCTTTGCTGGCTGAGAACTCTGGGAAATCACAAGTCTTAAAGTTGCCAAGGTTGGAGACCCCTGATCTAGACCAACTTACTCTTATCCTTCATGAGTAGAGAGGGGAAGCCTTAATCTCTCTTCTCCATGAAGTTCTACAATCATGGATCTTTTGACCTTTCCATCAAACCAGTGCCAGCTTTTCTTTCAGCTAAGATCAAAAGAGACAGAAACAAGACAGGATCCAAAGTGTGAACCCACTTTTCAACACTTTAACCACCACCGTGTTCATACGAGACCAGTAACTCCTGTTAAAAGGAGGGGAACGTGACTGGGCAATTCCCTATGGATGGATGAGGAATTTGGGAGTTGAAGTCCACCCTGGTTAAAGTGGCCAACGTTGAAAAATGTTGATTTAAAAGGCAATCGAGTCTTTCACTTTACACCACACACCAGCAAGACAAAGGATGGTTTTCTATTCTTTATGACTTGATGTTTTAATACATTGGTATGCTTGCTTTTACAATGCCGTAAGCTGCCCAGAGAGATAGACAGAATATAAATGTAATAAATAATAATAATGTTTCTTCCTCTGCCGGTAAGTCTCCCTAGATCTATTGGTAAGTCAGTCTCCTCCCATCCTGGCCCTTTTTCTGTTTGTTCAGATCGCTATCACAAAGTCTTATTCACCCTGTGGTGCAATCCAAAACACATTTCACCCCACCACGTTGTTCGGAGCCTACACAATCCTTACTCCAGCTCAGGTGGCCATCTATGTTGGCTCAGTCAGGCCCCCCCTCCCCCTGGGACTGGGTGGGTTTCGGGGTCTTCCAGAACCAGAGCCCACCTCACTGGGAGTTTGCAACTTTGGCTAAAAACATTTCCCACTGTAAACATCTCCTTCTCAGTTACGCGTGTTAGAAGGAGAGAAAAGCCAACCCCATTTCTGGAAAGGGCAGGTTTTAAGATTCAGAGCCTCCCGCTCTGTCAGGTAAACAGACCTTCGTGGGTCTGGCTGCTTCCCCCAACCACCCTTGCACACGAACACAACACACTGCACAAACACACACACACGCAGAGGCCTCCCTCCCTCCTGCTCTGCCCCACCCTCTTTCTCCAGGGCTGTTGGGACGCAGCCCAAATGAAGCTACTAATATGCAAATGGCTCACTTTGCATGGGACTCCGGCCAGGATGCATAATAATCATAAAAAAAAAAAAGAAGAAGAAGAAGATGGAAAAAAAAAATAGATTGCCCGGGATGAGAAGTGTCACGGGGGTGTGGCTGCAGCTCAGGTAATGTTCTCACCTGCCTCAGTGCAGTCAGGAACACCGCCGAGCCGAGCCAGAGGTGCGAGCCACAGCTGGCAAAAAGGCTGGTGGAGAGAAGAACTCGGCAGAGGGGGGAAAGCTGGCAGCCCCACGGGCCACCTCGGTGGGTGGGGGCTGGCCAGGGTGCAGCAGGTATTTCCCCACCAGCAGGATGGTGAATCTGGACTTAACGCATACAGGTAAGGTTGGACAAGGGCAGGGGAGCAGAGCTGGGGGGTGCTTAGGGGAGGGGAGAAAGAGGGAAGGCTGGCCCATGGAAAAGGAAGCCCCCTGGGACAACCTAAGGGTCAGTTTTGACCCGATCCATCTGCCAAATTGTTTTCCTCTCCCCGGGATATTAGAAGAGCCTCGTGCATCGGATTGAAAGTTGACATGAGCCAAGAAGGTTGGAGCGGGGTTGCAGAGAGCTCTCAAAGCCATCAGGGCAGGGGGGTCGGGAAAGATTGGGGAGGGCGGAAGGTGAAATTGTCCCCTCCAGGTGTCATCCAGGTATCATCCGGCAGGTGGGAAAGCTCCCATTTTACCTGTGCATTGCGCCAGTTGACTTTCTGGGTTGGGTAGTGAAGAGTCAGCCTTGGGTTGGCTCCGTCCTGAAGGAAAGCGGTTGCCCTTTGTACATGGTCCGGAAACCTCTCCCAACTTCAGGCTCTGGCACTGGAGAGTAATAACAAGGCTACTCAATGGATTACTACCGGTAATAACAGCTCTGTGGAGAGCATCTTGGCTCAGGGAACCGGGACTCGGATTAAGCAGTGGGGTGTCTGATGAACATGTCTTGCTGGTCCGCATGGGTGGATTGTTTACTTTGCGTGAAGTTGTGAGTGTGCAAATGCACGAATCCAGAGGATTGGAGGGGAGAGGTGAATTGCTTTTTTGTAAGATCTGGGGCTGTACAATGGATCCTCTCCTGATCGGAGCAAAGAAAATGGCAGGATCTGAATTCCAGACCCCCTTTTCCTGGCATCTATTCCTGGTTAGCAATTCCACAAGAGATTATAGAATTAAGTAGACTCAAGTAACAATACAAAGCTTTTTCTACCACCTTCTCCTTTTCTTGCTCATTATCTATCTTCTCTTTCTCCTCATCTATCTCCTCCTCCTTCATCTTTTCTTGCTCATCCACCCCTCTTCTTTCTCTTCTTCTTTTTCATCCTGCTTCTCCTTTGTCCTTTCTTTCTCTTTCATCTTTCCTTCTTTTTCTCCTCTTTCAACTTCTCCTTCCTCCTCCTTCACCTTCACCTTTCTACTTCTCCACAACATGAGGAAATAGCTCACCTGGCTTTGGAGGACATGGCCCTGGAAGGACTTTTGGGACCTGCAAAGAACTTCTTCAGGGTGGCTATCAGAGATCTTTAAGAACATTTCTTGTCCCACAGAAATTCCAGTGTGTTCAATCAGGAGCAAAAGGGAATTGAGGTCTGGTAAAGACATTGCATTATGGAAATGTAGCATTAAAGTAAGTTTTCCATGAGACTTTTGGCAGTTGGCCATGTTCTAAGATAGATGATAGCTAATGAGGGAGAGAGGAGAGAGAGAGATTATATAGAGATAGATAGATAGATGATAGATAGATAGATAGATAGATAGATAGATAGATAGATAGATAGATAGATAGATAGATAATGACAGAAAGAGAGAGGTTATATAGTGATGATAGATAGATGATAGATATAGATAGATAGATAGATAGATAGATAGATAGATAGATAGATAGATAGATAGATAGATAGATAGATAGATAGATGATAGATAGATAGATAGATAGATAGATAGATAGATAGATAGATAGATAGATCAGAGCTTGAAATGGTTATAGCAACAGAAAACTTATAGCTAGAAGACTAAATGCCTGTGAAACAATTCTATTTAATTTTTAAATTTAAATGGAAACCTAATGCACTCTCTCCCCTCCCCTCAATTTTTTATTTTTGATCAAGACCCCCTTTCTTGGGGGAAGCATCCAGAACCTCAGAGAGGGTGAAGCATGACCTTATGCACAGGAGAAACATCGCACCTCTTGCTGGTATCCAAAGTGTTCCTGATTCTGATTTACAGCAAGAATTGAGTGCCAGGTCAGAGATTCGCAACCTCTGGTGTTATTCAATATTGCCTTCTCTGCATAGCATTTCTCCTTGAAAAGCCCAGCTGCCTCTCCCAAAAAGGAAAATAGTTTCTCTAGCTCATTAATGGCAAATTGGATTTTGTGTGTCCGCAGTTCCAGAAATAATATTTACATCCTTCTTAACCTATGCGGGATAATAATCCAACAAAAATGGCAAAGAAAAGTGCAGGAAAGACACAGAGCAAACAAAGCCCTTCGTATTCTGCTAACATCTAGGACAGATGGCTCAATGCATTTTCAGTGGAAGTTGTTTTTGAGAACTTTCTGAAAACTATGTTGAATTCTGAATTTTGTCAGGACTTAAAGATTTGCAATGGTTTCTAGCACAAATTCAGAGTGATGGTTTTGAGCTATGAAATCCTAGCTAGGCTATCTGAAGGAGTCCTTATTTTGTAGAAAATTGTCTTGTTGTTGAGAACTTCATATCCCATTGAATTATGAATGCCAACTTGTCCAGAAGACCAGGAGGAGTTCAAATCCTGTGGAATTTTTCATGGTGGGGTCATTTTTCCTGTCTCCTTCTCTACATCTGTTCACTCAGCACCTTCCCTAGTAAATCATAGGCGCCACTCTGATGTTTACCTGGACTTCAGTCTAAGGTGACAGCTGACTTGAGTTCCATATTAATGTGATGCTTGGTATAATCTTGTTTTTCATTGAAGAATTGTAAACATTGTAAGCACCCTAGAGAGCCACACATAGCTTGAGGAATAATAATAATATAAAGACCTGGAAATAGAAATAGAATGACTGTGGCAAAAGAAAGCAAAGGCAGTACCAGTAGGCACCTTGGATGCAATGCAAAACATCTGGAGCACCACATGAACATCCCCGGCATTGACAAACTCACTACCGGTCAATTGCAAAAGGCAGCTTGACTTGGAAAAGCTTGCATCCTGTGCCGAGATCTTTAACACCATCAAACAACAAATATTTGCCTATCCCAAGTCTTTGGAAAGGACCGGATAGGTGAATTAAAATACAAAATCCAGTATAAATACCTGTCTGACTATGCAATGTGCCATAATAATAATAATAATAACAATAACGACATGAGTCTCGGCTTGAGTCTGTTCAGTCATTGTTTAACAAATGTATCCATAACAATGACCTGATTAGCAAAACAGTAGTCCCCAGTTCTATCTTTGGATCAGCTCATCATTCAGAAGTAGACATCACTTTTGTAGATTAGTCCTTCATGAATAAATATGTCTAGCTAGGCAAATGTGAGCATGCAACCTTCCATGTCTATTTTAACGCTCAGATTTTTCTCTCACAGAGAAACTATTGCAGCATGCGATAGCCAAGAGTTCAAGTTCCAACTTGCATATCGATTAAATATATATAGGCCACCAAATTTCAACACAGTTCTGGGCAACCTGTAGGATAAAACATTTAAACCGACTTTATTTATTTTTTATTTATTTATTTATTTGATTTGCCAATTGTTTACAAGATAATAAGTATAAGTGTATACATAGTTGTGAATACATGAAATGGGTACATATAAGAAAAATAAAAGAAGAATAAGAGAAACAATAGGACAGGGACGGTAGGAACGTTGGTGCGCTTATGCACGCCCCCTACAGACCTCTTAGGAAAGGGGTGAGGTCAATAGTAGACAGTCTAAGGTTAAAGTTTTTGGGGTTTGGGGAAGAAACTACAGAGTCGGGTAGAGTATTCCAGACATTGACCACACTCTGTTGCTGAAGTCGTATTTCCTGCAATCAAATTTGGTGCGGTTAACCTTGAGTTTGTATCTATTGTGTGCTCTTGTGTTGTTATGGTTGAAGCTGAAGTATTCATTGACAGGTAGGACATTGCAATGTATGATTTTATATACCATGCTTAAATCAGACCGAAGACGGTGTAATTCAAGGTTTTCTAGTTCTAGAATTTCAAGTCTGGTGGCATAAGGTATTCTACAACGAGTAGAGGAGTGGAGAACTCTTCTTGTACAGTCCCCAAAGAAACAGGTCGTAATTTGAATTGGTAGCGAAGTGTAGAGGACCTATATATGGAATGGCCTTGAAGAGTCACCATCCACAGTCAGATAAGCAGGACTTGATCCCAGACTAAGAAAGTAACTTGAGAAACTATCTCAGACAAATCCTTCTCTAGTTCAAAGGAAAAAAATGCAGCGGGAAACTCATTCGGACTATGCAAAATTCTGTTATTAGAGCAGTTACAAGAATCCTGATATATGTGGCACTTTTATTTAGTCTGATCTACCTTCATGGGTTAATACAGACCATGTTCGAGGTTTAACCTGGACATTTCTGCCCCAATTCTGACATTAGGAGGGGTGGGAAATAAATTCAGAACATGAAAGTTAGTATTTGTAACCAATTTGGGTTGATGTAATAATGTTGCCCAACAAAGTGTAGAAGCGAAGGATTCTCTTTCCCTTTTGTCCCTGTAGAAAGTTTGTGTTGAAGTTTTGGAAATCCAGAAGAAAAGAACAAGAGTGAGAAAATTAAAATCCTATTTAAAATTAAAATACTATTTAGTCAAGCAAAAGGGATCTGGGAGACTGAAGGTTCCCAGAATAGTTTGAAATTTGAAGAACGGGGGTATTTTTGCTTGTTGGCTTATTTGCACATTTGTTCCCCTGTAGATTCACTTTTGCAAACAATCCTGTCACAATGTATTGTGACACATTCATCTTATACCACAACACCTTTGTTAGAAAGGACAGGTTAGAGTAAGTTTCATGCACAAAACTGGCTATCACAATCTTCTAATTTCTCTGTACCCTCCTTTCCTCTTTTATCCTGAATTTCTGAGCAAATGGAAATTGGTTTCAAAATCACCTCCAGACAGTGGTAATCCCCAGATATTCTCTTTTGTTTCAAACCAAGTTGTCTAATGATGTGTGAGATGTGTCATCATCTCCGATAGCTTTCATTGAGTTGGGTCTTCTCTTTCACACACCCCTTCTTCTCACATGAACCTAGGGCAGAAAGTAAAGCATTTTATGGTGTACCTGGCCTTCGGACTAAATAAAGAAAGTCTAAACGATCTTATTGCTTCTGTACATGAAGTGTGCTTTTAATGTACATTATGCATAGAACAAGAAGCAACAGATGGAAACTTATCAAGGAGAGAAGCAACCTAAAACTAAGGAGAAACTTCCTGACCGTGAAAATAATTAATCAGTGGAACAACTTGCCTCCAGAAGTTGTGGGTGCTCCATCACTGGAGGTTTTTAAGAAGGGATTGGACCACCATTGGACTGGGATGGGGTAAAGCTCCTGCCTTGAGCAGGAGTTGGACTAGAAGACCTCCAAGGCCCCTTCAACTTCATTATCTGAATGTTTATTGAATGAACGTTGCAGAACAGTGGAATATCTATAGTGTGATGGCAGCAAGATTGCATTTTTGTAATGATGGTTTAGAAGCATGGAAAAGTTGATAGATATGCTGGCCAGAATGAGAACCACAATTGCCTCAGGATGCATTAGGGTTTTTTTTGCTTGCTTGTTTTTCTGTTTCCCAATTTAATAATGGGACACCAGCAAAACGATTGCATTGGATGCTCCTCAAAGTCTTGCATGACAGTTTGGTACTTGACAAGAGACCTACTCACACAGCGTCCTAGGAATTACTCGTCCTCTTTAAGGGACCTCCAGCAGCACCTCCAAAGGCCACAGCCAAAAACCGAGGAGGGAGAAATGCGGCAGTGACCACTTTGTTCCGCTTTCTGCTGAAGAAGGCAAAACTCACTTCGGGGTTTCCAAATGCCACTCGCCTCCTTGGCACAGCTGACGCCTGCTGTGGAAAAAACTTCAAAGCCCTCTTCTGCAACGCGTTGGCTGAGGCACAAGCTTCCCTTCTGCCGTCCAACTGAAGCAACGAAGCTGTGTGGGAAAGTTGACGGGTGAAACTTGCTCTGTGGGGTAATGAAACCAACAAGTCTGACTGTGTTGCACAAGCTTTGGAAGGCTTGCTCCTCGTTAGTTGGCTGATTAATCCAAGTTCCCCCCCTTCCAGCCTGATGAACGAGAGCACGCAAGGGTGACTGTGACATTGCAGGGAATCGGCCGAGCAGCCAAAATTTCTTCCCCCGTGCAAAAAAACCGAAAAGCAGCATTCTAAACGGGAAGAAGGCACCCTTCTGGAGAGACAACCTCGTGCCAAACACATTTCCTAAATGATGTTGCCAATCATGTGCTCAGTTGCAAGCCCAGAGGTGTGTGCTCACCCAAGGAATTCACAAGGCGGTTAGCTGCTGATGCTACCTGTGACGAGATTCTCTTCCCGTAACCCGCCTGTTTGATGTTAAATCCAATTTAATTATAACTGGCAAGCCGGCAATCGCTCCGAGCATCCTCATCTGGAATCTCCATTCGGTTCCTTTGTGCCGGAGCCAAGAATTGAAGAAAACTGGGAACAGGTGTTCTTAGAACTTAGCTGTTCCAAGCTGGGATTCTATCGGGATTGGCATCCGATCAGGATGGGGCACTGAAAAACAAAAAGGCTGCCCCTTGATGCCACGGCAGATGGCAAGGGATGGAAACCTGTGCCAACAGGGTTGAGCACTGCTTGTTTCCTTCAGCTCCGAAAGCTCACGTCTCGGGGAAAGCACAATCTCTGAGCATGCATGGAGTGTATTCTTTTGATGCAGGCTGTTCTTACGGTGCTGTTTCCTTCGGGTGCAGTTCCACCTATGCAGAAGAAATCTCCCCTCTTGCACAGATCTCCAGGTGAAGCAATCGGAGATCAGATGGCAGGGGAAAAATTTTCTACCCATGGCTCCAAAAAGTAGAATTCCCAAGTAGCAGAAACCCTACAGACAGAGGTGGGATTCAAAAATTTTAGAAATGGGTTCTCTGCCCGGTTGCTAGGTGGGCGTGGCCTAGTTGGCCTCCTGCATCACAGTGGAGGGGGAGTTTTTGCCCTTCCCAGGCTCCGGAGGTTTTCCTCAGGCCTCCAGGAGGACGAAAATGGCCTCCCCAGGCTCCGGAGGCTCTCTGGAAGCCAAAAACAGGCCTATTTCCGGCCTTTCCTAACTTCTGGGAGGCCCATTTTTGTCTTCCCTGAGTCTCCGTGCGCACCCTGAACTTGTCTGTATCCAAAATGGGCCACGTGGGGACTCCTGGGAGGGGAGGGGTGGGAGGGGCCAGCCAGGAGTGGGATTTGGGGGTTCTTTGAACTGCACAGAATCTTAGCTAGGGACTCTCCCTGCGAACCCCTGCGAACCCCCAGCAGCCCACCCCTGTTTACAGAGAAATAGGCAAACAGACCATTGTGAGCTTTCCCAGGGCCAACCTGCTTCTATAAACCAGGTTTTGGCACTGAAAATATCCCAGTCAAGTCTTGGTTTGGGGATGAAGAATGGCAGCTTATTGGAATTTTGATTGTTTATTGTACCCTATGACTATTATTAAGTGTTGTACCTGATGATTCTTGACTCTTGACGAATGTACCTTTTCTTTTATGTACACTGAGAGCATTTGCACCAAGACAAATTCCTTGTGTGTCCAATCACACTTGGCCAATAAAGAATTCTATTCTATTCTATTCTATTCTATTCTATTCTATTCTATTCTATTCTATTCTATTCTATTCCATTCCATTCCATTCCATTCCATTCCATTCCATTCCATTCCATTCTATTCTATTCCATTCCATTCCATTCCATTCCATTCCATTCTATATTGACTGTTTCCTAGTATGATTTGATTGCTTATTGTACCCTAAGACTATTATTAAATGTTGTACCTGATGATTCTTGACTCTTGACGAATGTATCTTTTCTTTTATGTACACTGAGAGCATTTGCACCAAAGACAAATTCCTGGTGTGTCCAAACACACTTGGCCAATAAAGAATTCTATTCTATTCTATTCTATTCTATTCTATTCTATTCTATTCTATTCTATTCTATTCTATTCTATTCTATTCCATTCCATTCCATTCCATTCCATTCCATTCTATATTGACTGTTTCCTAGTATGATTTGATTGCTTATTGTACCCTAAGACTATTATTAAATGTTGTACCTGATGATTCTTGACTCTTGACGAATGTCTCTTTTCTTTTATGTACACTGAGAGCATTTGCACCAAAGACAAATTCCTGGTGTGTCCAAACACACTTGGCCAATAAAGAATTCTATTCTATTCTATTCTATTCTATTCTATTCTATTCTATTCTATTCTATTCTATTCTATCCTATCCTATCCTATCCTATCCTATTCCATCCTATCCTATCCTATTCCATTCCATTCCATTCTCTATTGACTGTTTCCTAGTATGATTTGATTGCTTTCTGTACCTATGACTATTATTAAGTGTTGTACCTGATGATTCTTGACTCTTGACAAAAGTATCTTTTCTTTTATGTACACTGAGAGCATTTTCACCAAGACAAATTCCTTGTGTGTGTCCAATCACACTTGGCCAATAAAGAAGTATATATTCAGTATATTCTATTTTGGGACCGATCCCAGACCCAACCTCATTTTTTAGACTGAAAATGTTATCTTGTTCCTAAGGCCCATCATCTTAAAACAGTGTTTCATCCCCTGCAAGTTTTTTTTAAAATGGTTTAAAAATTTGGGATTACGCGAATCCAACATGAAATCGTGAATTTGGTGGTTTGTTCCCAGTTCTCCAGGGCAGGACCAGGCAGATGTTATTATTATGATTTACTTCGAACAGTTGCTAAATGAATGGTCACATAAGTCAAAGACTACCTGGCATTTCTCTGGAGCATCTCTGAGCATCTTTTCTTCCTAAACTCTTGAATTATCTTTTGCTATTGTTGGTTCCTCTGTGGACTCGAGCCTGTAAGGCACAGAAACTGTACCACTTCCTTCTTCAGCCTGCTGGGAAAAAAAAACCAATTGTGTGTTGTGGAACTTGGCTTTAACTGGTAGCCTTGTCTTTTTCACAGGAAACCTCACCTGGCCAAACCACAGATAATACAAACAGAGCGTTCTGCTATATATATATAAAAAAAGTGTCACTCAACGATGCAAATTGCCCTTCTGTATTTACTTTCTCTCTCTCTCTGTCTCTCTTTCTTTGGAACAAAAAAGAGGGATCAACTAATAGATGTTTATGCAAATTACGGTTCGTTGCACAGTCAGCCAGATGTTCAGAGAGAATGTGTCATTTTTGTCCCCCTACCGCGTCCTTCCCAAGAACCTGGGATAGTCAGATGCCGTTCTTTGATGGTCGTAAAAGGCTTGGCCCAGGATGCCAACTGTTCCAAGTAAAGCTGCCTTTTGCAATTGACTGATGGGGATTTTGTCAATGCCGACAAAATTGGTGCTCCAGATGTTTTCACATTGCACCCAAGGCACCGATGGCTATTGGTACTTCTATTTTGGCTTTCTTTTGCCACAGTTGTTCTGCTTCTATTTGCAGCTCTTTGCACAGTTAGATCTCCACTTACAAGAATTTGCTTAGTGACTGTTTGAAGTCACAACGGCACTGAAAAAAAGGGACTTATGACTATTTTTCACACTTACCACCATTGCAACATCTGATTACGTGATTTACATTTGGATGCTCGACAACTGACTCACATTTATACTGTACTCGTTGCAGAATACCTTATGCCACCAGACTTGAAATTTTAGATCTAGACAACCTAGAACTATGCTGCCTTCGGTTTGATCTAATATAGTATATAAAATTATATATTGCAATGTCCTACTTGTCAATGAATACTTCAGCTTCAACCATAACAACACAAGAGCAAACAATAGATACAAACTCAAGGTTAACCGCACCAAATTTGATTGCAGGAAATACGACTTCAGCAACAGAGTGGTCAATGTCTGGAATACTCTACCTGACTCTGTGGTTTCTTCCCCAAACCCCAAAAACTTTAACCTTAGACTTTCTAACTATTGACCTCACCCCTTTCCTAAGAGGTCTGTAGGGGTCGTGCATAAGCGCACCAACGTGCCTACCGTCCCTGTTCTATTGTTTCTTTTACATTTTTCTTATATGTATCCATTTCATGTATTCATAACTATGTTTATACTTATACTTGTTATCTTATAATCACTCGACAAAATAAGTAAATAAATAAAAATAAATAAATTTATGCCAATTGCCATGTCCCAGGATCACATGTTTCTCTTTGTCAACCTTCTGACAAGTGAAGTCCATGGGGAAACCAGAATCCCTTCACAACACTGTTGCAAATTTTTAGAACTGCAGGGATTCCCTTACCAAACAGGGTGAGAAAAAGTCACTAGTGCGTGAAGCTCACTTAGCAAATTTCTTACTTAGCAACATAAATGTTGGGCTCAATTGCCGTCCTCAGTAGGGGACTACCTGAATTTTGTATTTTGCGATGTTTCTATCCAGGTTGGTAGCAAAGATTTCGTACTTTCATTGTAGAGTTTGTGGCTTATTTTTTTGTTGTTGTTATTTAATATACCAGAGGTGTCTATAGGGCAGTCCAAAAATCAGTATCTACCAAGAGTCACCAGCAGCATATGACTAAACACATCAAAGAGGGCGAGGGTTTGGTTGTATGATTGTGACCACTATCTCAGCTCTTTTGGACATACATGGTCTACAGACCCCGTATGACTTTTCTTAGTTCCTACTTCAGTTTTTCCACCCCTTTAAATTCAGGGGTGGGCTTCAAAAATGTTAGCAACGGGTTCTCTGCCCGGTTGCTGGGTGGCGTGGCCATGATAAGTGTGGCCTAGTTGGCCTCCTGCACCATGGGGGGCGGTTTGCCCTCCCCGGGCTCTGGAGGCTTTTATTGAGCCTCCAGGAGGGCAAAAACAGCCTCCTTAAACTCCAGAGGCTGTCTGGAAGCTGGAAACAGGCCCATTTCTGGCCTTCCCAAACTTCCAGGAGTCCCATTTTTCACACTCCCTGAGCCTCCACATACGCCCTGCACTTACCTGCATCCAAAACGGGCCAAGTGGGGACTCCTGGGAGGGGTGGGTGGGGTTCTCCGAAATGTGCAGAATCTTAGCTAGAGGTTCTCCTGAACCCCTGCAAACCCCCAGAAGCACACCCCCTGCTTCAATAGTAACGTTACAAATCTCGATACGGTGTACTAGTTCCATGCAGGTTTTAATGCAGTGTATATTATCTATTCCTCCTGTTCTCAGTTCCTAATCAGTAACATTGAGATAATAATTGCTAGCCAACCCTAGTTCAGGATGAATTTGACATAAATATCGAAATGTATCTATGGAGAATCTGAGTCATCCAGGTCATGGTTGTCCCAGAGACGCTTTTTCAAGAAGCAACTGGACTTTCTCAGAATAAGGATAAAGATAGAAATGTACTTGAGGTAGGCTCCAGATAGAGTCCTTGGGGAAGGTTAAAATCCAACCAACCTCAACAGGGATGATTATTGTAACTTGGGGGGTGAGATTCCAAAGTTGGTGGTCAAGGTTGATTATTTTCTAAGACCTGATTTGTTTCATTCATTCATTCTCTGGATTTTTAGAAGACCTCTTGATAACATGGGTTGCTTTTCTGCACCCCTTCTGGTTAAGAAATCAAAGCCAAATCTGGAGCTGTTTTTGTCTCCTCAACAAATTAGGGAAATGTCTCCTCATTTTTGTCGATCTCCCTGCCCTGAACCTGGGAAATTGAGGATGGAGGAAAGCTCAAAGCTCAATCAGAGTAGGAGGAGAGGAGCGTAAACGCAAGGAGGATTTGTGACTTTATGAATATTCTAGAGGTTGCTTATGTAGGCATTAGAAATTTGAAAGTCTGAGGAGAGATTATTCTAATGATACTCCATTGCTCATTCCGGGGTTGGATTGTGCCAAGTCATTAACATCAGCTTGTGTTCCGTTTTCAGAAATGAAAATGAACGGTGATGTGGCGGATTCCACAGAAATGAGGAATGACGGCAGTCACCGAGATCCTGGTAAGGAAACATTTCTCCTCACCTTTTCTGGTGTCTTCTAATGCCTCCCAACAGCAGCCCACATTCCAAGAGGAAACTACTGGCTGGAGATTGAAGCCCATCCTTAGACTGTCATGCTTTGTCTCCAGATTTGAGAAACTAGAAACAAGTTTCCATTCTAGGAAGCCAAAAATCTCCTTACTTTTTTTTACTGTTTCTTCGTCCTCTTAAATTTACCAGGATGGCAATGGCTTTGGCGACAAAAAAAGAATTTACTAATAGAAGAGAATCTTGGTAGAACTATGGAGACCTTGATGTTCTCTGAGCCTGGTTGGTGTCTTGCAGACATTTCAGATTTACAGATTAACAGAATTGGAAGGGACCTTGTAGGTCATCTAGCCCAACCCCCTGCCCAAGCAGGAGACCCTACACCGTTTCTAACAAATAGCAGTCCAGTCTCTTTTTTAAAGTCTCAAGCGATGGCGCTCCCACAACTTCTGAAGGCAACTTCTGTTCCATTGGTTGATTGTTCTCACTGTCAGAAAGTTTCTCCTTATTTCTAGGTTGAATCTCTCCTTGTAAAGTTTCCATCCATTACTTATAATCTGGCCTACAGGTGCTTTAGAAAATTCCCTACTTTAGGAACACTGATGATGTTACTAAGTTGAGTAATGAGATGTCTACAAGACAGAAAGAAAGCTCAGAGATTATCAAGGACTTCACAAAGAAAGAAGTTATGGAGAAAGAATTGGTGGGTGTTTGCTGCTCCATTGGTGTCTGGTCTATTAAAGCTTTGCTGAGCATTTTTAAGATGGTGTTGCAGCCAACAAGCAATCTCTGGATAACTTAAGAATTGATATGACTGTCTCATTGCCTCATACTTCTGGCTGGGAAGTGATCATAGCCCTGAAGTATTATATGTCAGGTCTAGTCTACTTAAGTTCTCCATAAAGGCTGATATTTATCTTAAAGGCAGAACAATTCGAGACCCAAGTACTTCTGCTGAATTTGCTTTCTTCACGGTAATTTTTGGAGTTTGCGTTGTTGCCATCTTAATTATCAGGAATCTTGGAAAGCTGAGATTATCCTGACGCATGTAAACTGTGTTAATAAGGCATAAATTAGTCCATCGCTTGCTCCTGGTAACAGGAACTAGAGAAAACTGCTTGTGGTTATGTAGTTCAAAGGAATTATTATAATAGAGCGATTTCCTCCAGAGTGAATAAAGGATACCTCCAAAAGAGCTTAAAGGCCAAACCTTTTAACATTCAGAATTTGAACATTATAATCAGCCCCTAATTAATTTGAGGATTTTATTTTGCAAAATGAGCCAACCTCTGCCCAGCTCCCTGCATTTGACTGCACTTCTGATCACTGATGTTTGGATTTGATTTTAACTGGGACTATAGCATACGCTTTCAAATACGGGTAGTTCCGGACTTAAGAGTTCACTTAATGGCCATGCAAAGTTACAACGGCATTGGAAAAAGGGACTTGCTGTGACCGTTGTTCACACCTACAATCGTTGCAGCTTCCCCATGGTCGTGTGAATTTATTAGGAGCTAACATGTTGGCATGACCTGTATGAAGCCAATTCTGAGGCACGTAATTCACTATCCCCTATGATCCTGTTTTTCCCCCACCTCTCTGGGTGCATTATAATTCATATTCTCCAACAAAACATGTTCATAGCTGAGAGTCATCAATCACATTCTCCAATTAGGGATTTTCATGGCAGAAATTCCGGTAGCTTAGTTACAATCTTTGCAAGATAAGAATGGAATGCACTTTTGGTTTTAAATTGCCGCACTGCTCCTCCAAATTTCTCCCCCCCTCTCCCCTTCATGGCAACTCTAAAACAGGCATAGAAATGTTTTATGAGTTGACAGTGGCCAAGGTTGGAGACCCCTGGGCTCGAAGATTGACTGTTGGCTTGGAAGCTCCTAGATGTAGGACTTTCCTGAGGCAACCAATACAGAGAAGTCTCAAAATGCATTCCACAAAATACAGTTTAATACTTCACAATAGCCCAGGTGGCAACTCATTAAAAACAGTGTGGGAACTTAAAAGCCATAGCTTCCACACCAATTGTCTCATACTGATTAGAGGACTTGAATGTGGCTTAAAGTGGGAAGAATGTGTTTTCCTAAGAGATGAGAAAGAACTTCAACCGCGATATGAGAACGTGATGTCCCAATGCTCAGCAGAAATGTGCATGAGCAACACCGGTTACAACAACTTTGGCACACACAGTCATTGCAACTTCTAGATTAGCCAAGTCTGTGAGGCCAAGAGAGGGATTCTGGATCGGGGCTAAACTTCCAACTACGAGTTTCCAACGTAACGTTTAGGCGTGTTGATTAAGGTTGAATTATTAGATTGTCCATGTCTATGTGCAACACAATCAGCAAGGAACCAAGTGCTCAAAAACTGCTACAGAAATTAGATAGAAACAACTAGTTAGAAAAATGGACTAGCTAAGGTTGGGTCTAGATCAAGGCAAATTTCAATTAAATTTCAAGACTATTTCAGGAGGCAATAAAAGAGAATAACAGACTTGGAAGGGACTTTGATGGTCTTCCAATCCAACCCCCTACTCAGGTGGGAATCCCTATATCATTTCAGACAAGTGGCTGTCCAATCTCTTCTGAAAAACCTCCAGTGTTAGAGCATCCACAACTTCTGGAGGCAAGTTGTTCCAATGGTTAATTGTTCTCACTGTCAGGAAATTTCTCCTAACTTCTAGGTTGGGTCTCTCCTTGATTAGTTTCCACCCATTGCTTCTTGTCCTGAGCTCAGGTGCTTTGGAGAATAGCTTGGCTCCCTCTTCTTTGGGGCAGCCCCTGAGATATTGGGAGACTGGTATCATGTCACCCCTGGTCCTTCTTTTCATCAGACTAGACATACCCAATTCCAGCAACCATTCTTTATATGTGTTAGCCCTCTAATCATCTGTGTTGCCCAAGGGGATTCAGTGATGCCACTAGAAAAGGGCATGGTTGAATGGTTCAGCCTGTTTTCTCAGTGTGTTCAATGGGTTAAAATTGGGAATAGGAATGGAAGTCTTCCCATCAATTGACCCCTAAAAAAAGTTTGAAGGTAAAGCGGGAAGCTTCCTGGAGCATCCTCCCCTTCCCATTGTTGCCCTTAATTTCTTTTTAAAAATGAAACTACATTTTACTTCTTTCGTAACAGAATTTCAATAGCAGAATCTTGTTGGCCTACAGTTGATTGGGCTCCCAAGTGTGTCTAGATGACAACGGTCCACTAGAAAATCAGTTACAAGGTTCAGGGTTCAGGGAAGACAAGACAGGGTTGGGGTTGATGTTGAGACAAAACTTTTAAAGGAAGGAAGTTCATCCTCAAATGCTCAAGAAGTAGGATGCAGAGCTACTCAGAAGAAGCTCACGACAAGGTCATCCTCCCTTGAAATTTGATGTTCCTCCACACCTTTTTGTGGTGTGGAGGGGTTTGACTCTCAACCCACTACCCTCATTACCTTCTCCTAGCATTAAAGGACTTGAGAAGTCGTCAAGGTTGTGAGTCCAGAGCCACAAGATCTGAACTGTCAGAACTGGTTCTATTACAAGATCTAGATCTTTAGGATTGACTCAGCAAGTGTCTTATTCTTCTTTCATGAACCTTCAGCTGGAGGAATGATTTCCCTCTGCCTGGCTATGAGATTCCAAGCTGGGGAACAGAGTCCACTTTTGGGCCCATATACTGACTCCAAATCTGGTTAGCCCTTGGCTCAATCTAGAGACAGAGACAGATTAAAAGAGTTGGAAGGGAACTTGTAGGTCATCTAGTCCAGCCCCCCTGCCCAACCAGGAGACCCTACACCATTTCTAACAGATGGCAGTTCAGTCTCTTCTTGTAAGCTACCAGTGATGAAGCTCCCACAACTTCTGAAGGCAACTTCTGTTCCCTTGGTTGATTGCTCTCCCTGTCAGAAAATTCCTCCTTATTTCTGTGTTGAATCTCTCCTTGTTCAGCTTCCATCCATTGTTCCTTGTCTGTCCTTCAGGTGCTTTGGAAAATAGATTGTCCCCTTCCTCTTCTCTGTGGCAGCCCCTTAAATATTGGAAGACTACTATCCTGTCTCCCCTGGTCCTTCTCTTCCCTAGACTAGCTATGCCCAGTTCCTGCAACTGTTCATTGTATGTCTCAGCCTCCAGTCCCCTCATCAACCTGGTTGCTCTTCTCTGCACTCTTTCTAGAGTCTCAATGTGTTTTTTTTTTATAGTGTGGTGACCAAAACTGGATGCAGTACTCTAGGTGTGATCTTTGCTTAAGGATTTTCTGTATTTTACTGTATCACAGTCAGAAGACATCTTCATTACCTTCTCCACTTATTATGCCTTATCTCTCCCACCACCGGTGCCTGGCATGGTCTCCTTTGGCTAGTCAACAGTTGTCTGTCTCATTCTCTCTTAGTTGGACAACATTCTGAGCAAAATCTGGAACACCATAAAACTCCATGAGAAATACGCAGCTTCAAGGAATCTTCCAAAGACCTTGGTGGTGGAGGAGAGCGCCAGGAGAGAATTCCCTGTGCTCCCCCGTCCCCCACCCCCATGCCAGCAAGAGGGAGTAAAGGCAGCTGACACCTTCATGGCTTCTTCAGCCTGCTGTTTCTTTATCTGCCTGCAAAAGGGTTCAGCCCAAATCCACAGGCCTGGGAAAAAAGGGGGGGGAAAGAAACAACTCCCACTGTTCCATCAAAGCTTACTATGTGTTTGGGAAAAGTGGCCAAGACCTGTTTCCAAAGAAAGACCGGCATCAAAGAAGTCTAGCCTTTGACCTCCCCTCTCTTCCTTTCCATTGATTTTTTTTTAAAATGCACTTCTTTAAACAAGAAAAAAAGAAAGAAACTCTGGCAGATGCAACTCCTCCCTCCTTTCTTGAGATGCCAGGATGAGTAGGCAGGGGCCTATATCTTTGTTTATTTGTGGCGAGCAATGGGTCTCTATCTTCCTTGGTTGCAACAGCTCAAATACAGAGAGACTTCCCTTTGGAAATGGGGTGCGGTTGAAGGGAGGGGGGGTGAGGCAAGGCCTCTCTCGTTTTTTTTTTTTTTCCTTAAAGAAAATAACACCATGGAACAGGGGAAGGCAGCTCCAACACACCTGTCCGTAACTGAATGGCTGCAGGCGTTGGGAACCATGCTTCTCTTTCCCCGCCCTCTTCCACCGGACAAGCGGGGAACCATTCCAGCAGTCTTTGCAATACATTTGGGCAACCCCGCTGCACTCAGGTGGACTAAATCCATGCACCTTGTGTCAAATTTCGCTTATAAACAAGGGAGGCTAGTTCACACAGGTGAGGTCTGGAGCATTTCCCCATGCAGGTGGGAAAACAGCAGTGGTTGTTTCCTCACCTCCAGTTCTCCACCCGATGCGTTGTATGTTGGAAATGTGGACATATTAGGGAAAGGGGAAAGAGGAGGGTTCTTCTGCCAGCATCACGTTTTTCAACAGTTGAGGAACGCCGTTGCATGTTTTCCCTCCCAGTGGGAAGCTGAGGGCTTGTTTACCTCTTCTCTGCTGTTTTTTAATTTTTCATTTTCTGTTAAATGTAGATCCTTCTGCAGTTGGGATTTCTTCTTCTTCTTTAAGGCGTTGGCTGTCACGAGGAGGGTGGAATAATGGAAGCAGCATTAGAGAAACAAGGGAAGGGTTTCAAATAGAAGACAGTTTTACTAGGAAGTTCAGGTTCCCTCCCCCCAATCTCCATCAAATCTGCTCCATCCTATGAAACTCTTTGGAATGAAATGTCTTCTTAAATTTGTGCTCAGGTATCACTTCTATGACGCTGAGAAGAAGCGGAGTGCCCTTTTCTCAGCTGCCACAAAGGAAAGGGTGGAACTTCTGGAGGTGATCATCTCTGTGTTTCCCACTGGACTAGATGAGCCAAAACAGTGATGAGTGCTACCTCACTTTGAGAGAAGTCATACTACTCAAATAAAGAGGAGTTAGGATAGGGTAGGGTAGGGTGGATTGGGTAGAATAGAATGGAATAGAATAGAATGGAATAGAATAGAGAATGGAATGGAATGGAATGGAATGGAATGGAATAGAATAGAATAGAATAGAATAGAATAGAATAGAATAGAATAGAATAGAATAGAATATAGAATAGAATGGAATGGAATGGAATGGAATGGAATGGAATGGAATGGAATAGGATGAGATTAGGAAAGAATGGAATAGAATAGAATAGAATAGAATAGAATAGAATAGAATAGAATAGAATAGAATAGAATAGAATAGAATAGAGAATGGAATGGAATGGAATGGAATGGAATGGAATGGAATAGAATAGAATAGAATAGAATAGAATAGAATAGAATAGAATAGAATAGAATAGAATAGGAATGGAATGGAATGGAATGGAATGGAATGGAATAGAATAGAATAGAATAGAATAGAATAGAATAGAATAGAATAGAATAGAATGGAATGGAATGGAATGGAATGGAATGGAATAGGATGAGATTAGGAAAGAATGGAATGGAATGGAATGGAATGGAATGGAATAGAATAGAATAGAATAGAATAGAATAGAATAGAATAGAATAGAATAGAATAGAATAGAATAGAATAGAATAACTGAGTTGGAAGGGACTTTGGAGGTCTTCTACTCCAATCCCCAGCTTAGGCAGGAAACCCTATACCATTTCTGACCAATGGTGGTCCAATCTCTTCTTTAAAAGCCTCCAGTGTTGAAGAATTCACAACTACTGGAGATAAGTTGTTCCACTGATTAATTGTTCTGACTGTCAGGAAATGTCTCCCTAGTTCTAGGTTGCTTCTCTCCTTGTTGAGTTTCCACCCATTGCTTCTTGTCCTGCCCTCTGATGCTTTGGAGAATAGCTTGGCTCCCTCTTCTATGTGGCAGCCCCTGAGATATCAGAACACTGCTATGATGTCACCTGTCATGTCAGTTCTTTACATGCAGAAGAATTCCATTTCAAGTGCCCACCATTTCTATATTTTGGTGTCCCATCTTCTCTGATCCTCCATGGATCTCATTTCATCCAGATTGTCTCTCATCACTTAACCATTTCCATGAACTCTTGAAAGCTCTTCCTTTGGCATTTCAACTGCCTTGTCTTCTGTTGGCCTCTGTTCCCTTGTCTTGATTTTTCCAAGTGTCCCAATCATTTCCAATCACTCTTCCCTGCAGTGACTGTATCAGAGATCCAAATTACCAAGTGTCCAAAATATTTAGGCTTTAGTTTCCCTTACCTCAGGAACATTTACACACTCCTCTAAATTTGCCAACTGAAATCAGCAATGCATATGAAAAAAATCAAATTCAGACTTCGTATATAAATCATCTCATATATAATCCTATATTATCTAAAGTCAGTTATAATCCAAGCTGGGATTTGTATACCTTGTGGAAACCTGCTGTTCAGATCACAATCATCAGGTGCCCAGTAACATTAATCCAAGGTTTATTTAACTATGATTTGTTGGAGAAACATGATATCTATGCATAAGCCAAAGGGTGGCCAGATATACACAGACTATGCATGCTCTTCCCAATATATACATACACAAAACAAACCATCTAACAAGGCTTGGATAGCACACCCCAGCTAGGACCCTTATGCCAGTTACGGAGCACCTGGTTGTTATGGCAATTCTGTAGAACATTTGCATAAGGCAGCCAATTTCCATAATGGAACTCTGAGCCAGACAGGGCTAAAATTTCCATACAGGGCCAGCTCTTCATGGAGAAGTCCGTTGAGGTGAATGATTAAGGGAGGGTGAAGATTTGAATATCAAATGAAGAGACATCCTGGAATATGGAAAGAGGACAATAGGTAGTGGGACTGGGCACCAGAAAGAGGAGGAGGAGGAAGAGGAGGAAGTGATGAAGAAGGACCAAACACAGAAGAGACAAGGATGGAGTTACTGGCTCATTGAAGGTACCAAATCTTCATGTAGGATCAAGCTTCTGTCCTTTCCCAAACACTTTTTGCAAATCATGACCCCTCCAGACAATATATAATGGCTGAAGCAATATGCCAAATGTGACAATAAACCAATAGACTTATCTTTCCTTCCATGTGTACATGCGTCCTTCTACATAACACTGTGCGGCAGCAGCCAAAAAAGCTAACACAACCCTTGGTTGTATAAACAGAAGCGTAGAATCAAAATCAGGTGAAATATTAGTACCACTGTACAAAGCATTGGTAAGGCCACACCTGGAATACAGCATCCAGTTTTGGAGGCCACATTACAAAAAAGAGGTTGAAACTTTGGGAAAAGTTCAGAGAAGAGCAACTAAGTTGATTAAAGGCCTGGAGATTGAAACGTATGAAGAACAGTTGCAGAATTTGGGTTTGGCTAGTCTAGATATAAGAAAGACTAGTGTTGGGGGTGACATGATAACAGTATTCCACTATTTGAGGGCTGCTACAGAGAGGAGGGGGTCAAATTATTTTCCAAAGCACCAGAGGGCAGGACAAGAAGCAATGGATGGAAACTAATCAAGGAGAGAAGCAACCTGGAATTAAGGAGGACAATTAACCAGTGGAACAGTTTGCCACCAGAAGTTGTGGGTGCCTCATCACTGGAAGTTATTAAGAAGAGACCGGACAGCCACTTATTGGATCTGTATAGGATCTCCTGCTTGAATAGGGTGTTGGACTAGATGACCTCCAAAATCCCTTCCAGCTCTATCCTGATTGATGTCTGAAAATTATGTTGCTCTCATTTGGAGTAGCTTTTGCACAAGAAAAAAAATATTACCGGATCAAGGATGTTTTCCATATTATTCCAGCTCAAAAAAAAAAAAATGCTTAAAATTGTTTCATCCCACTAGAAAAGAGAGTAGAAGACTTGCTCAATGAGTTGGTCCTAGTGATGTCCCAGAAAATTGCTCCGTGTGGTGCAACTTTGCTCTTAATCCTTCTGCCAGTGAGAATAGGCACGGTTCCTACGTAGAAAGGAGTTACTACTTGCCGGGTGTTTTTTTGGGGCCCTTTGTAATTGGTAAGAGTGAAAGACAGAAGCTTGGCTGAACTTGAAAGGCTAACCGCCTTAGTCTAGTCTTGGGATGGGAGGCAACAAGGAAGCCGCAGGACTATTAGGGGAAATTGGGAAATTGGGAAAAAAATATTTTGTCTTGCTGCATCATCTGAATTTAGTTTGGTTTGAGAGAGACTCATTTTTACATCTTCCTCCTTCGTTCGTTCCTTCCTTCCTTCCTTCCTTCCTTCCTTCCTTCCTTCCCTTTTCTCTCTTTCCCTCCTTTCTCCCACTCTCCCTTTCTTCCATCCACACTCTCTTTCTTTCCCTTCCTTCTTCCCTTTCTCCTTTCCTCTCTCCCTCTCTTCCTTTCTTCTGTCCACACTCTCTTTCTTTTCCTTTCTTCTTCCCTTTCTCCTTCCTTCCTCCCTCCCTCCATCATCCCATCCATTCATTCATCTTTCACAGTTGTCTGAATACTTTACCAAAAAAAATCTCGGACATACACATTCCTTTTTTTCCCCAAATTGTAGGGAAAACTGGCAGACAAAATGCTTGAAAAGTCTCTCCAGACCCTCCCTGCAAAGGCTATTCCTTGGTCTTGAACCCTTCATCTGATCCAGATTATATTCATCATTTCTGTAAAACCAGTTTCCCACACCTCATGACTCCATTTTACATGCCAGATGGTCCTTCTCTGGTAGATTCCTTTTTCATCTTACTTATTTCACTTCACTTCACTTCACTTCACTTCACTTATTTGATTTTATTCATTTTATTTTATTTAATCTTATTTTATTTAATCTTATTTTATTTTACTTTATTCCCTTGGGGAGCAGTTCTCATCTCTAGTCTGAACTTGGCAAAAAGGCCTGCATTGCAAAAATGGCTCTTAATCAAGATCTATTTCCTTTCCAACCTGCAATAAGAGAGATGCCTCTTGTGCCTGTTGCTTATTGGCTGGGCTCCCATCTTGCACCAAGACTAACTTTAATCCTAGTTTGCTCAATACGCCACTATGGCCAAGCTTGTACATAAGCCATGAACTATCATTTAGAAACCATTGTATCTGGATTCATGGAAGATGCTAAGCCAACCACGTTATTGGCTTTGCATGATGTGCGAAGGTAGCTATTCAACTCTACTTGTTTAGCTTTAGACTCAGAATCTGTTTTTGACTAAGACAGTATCACAGAGTTGGAAGGGACTTGAGAAGGTCTTCTAGTCCAACCCCCTAATCAAGCAGGAGACCGTATACCATTTGAGACAAATGATTATCCAAACCTCCATTGTTGGAGCACTTAGAACTTCTGGAGCAAGTTGTTCCACTGATTAATTGTTCTCATTGTTAGTAAATTTCTCCTTAGTTCTAGGTTGCTTCTCTCCTTGAAAACGTTCCATCCATTTTTTCTTGTCCGGCCTTCTGGTGCTTTGGAGAAGAGGCTGACCACCTTCTTTCCGCCATCAGGAACTTTCATTTTATCCCTGAGTAATATGTTTATAGCATATTGGGAAGGCAGGATTGTTTGACCACGGACAAATACTATGCCAACTCAAGAACATCCACTTTTTAAAAATTGAAAATTGAATGGGTCCTTGGAAGTTTAAGCCAATGCAATCCTAAATTGCATTAACAGAGGGATACAATCAAGATCAAGGGAGGTACTAATACCGTTCTGTAAAGCCCTTAGTAAGACCACACCTAGAATCCTGCGCTCAGTTTTAGTCACAACACTATAAAAAAGATGTTGAGATTCTAGAAAAAGTACAGAGAAGAGCAACAAAGATGATTAGGGGACTGGAGGCTAAAACATACGATGAACAGTTGAAGGAACTGGGCCTGGCTAGTTTAGGGAAGAGAAGGACCAGGGGAGACAGGATAGCAGTCTTCTAATATTTGAGGGGCTGCCACAGAGAAGAAGAAGGGGTCAATCTATTTTCTAACGCGCCTGTAGGAATAATGGATGGAAACTGAGCAAGCAAGAGATTCAACCTGGAAATAAGGAGAAACTTTCTGACAGTGAGAACAATCAACCCATGGAACAGAAGTTGCCTTCGGAAGTTGTGGGAGCTTCATCACTTGAGACTTTCAAAGAGAGATTGGATTCCCATCTGTCAGAAATGGTGTAGGGTCTCCTGCTTGGGTGGGGGTTGGATTAGATGACCTACAAGGTCCCTTCCAACTCTGATTATCTGTTATCTGCTTCGGAGAGTGAGCCCCCACTCCCAAACTCCTGGTGAGACTTTGATGAACAAGTCACCTCGGGTTGAGATGGGCAGCAAAGAAACTTAAACAATCAACCGACACATGGGAATTGTGCCATGATCCATTCCGTGGGGCAGGTAGTACCAACTTTTTCTCTAAACGTTCCCTGATGGATTTATGGCTACGTTTGCTGTTTGTTCCTGAGAGGCAAAAAAAAAAAACAATAATTGCTTGACAAAACCCCAAATCCCACCCAGAATTGGGGCACATTTTCTCCTCTTCAGGGAAAAAGTCCCCAGGCGAAGTCGCAGAGCTCTTGCCAAGGCCGTGTAAATTGACTCATGGCTGGTTGTTGCCAGCTAGCTCTCCAGGACAGGGGAGGAAGCAAGCGCCTCTCTCAACAGCTTGCTGGGATTCAGCCCTGTTCCCAATTCCTCCTGCCTCCTGCCAAGAATTGTGGTGGATCCAGTTCAGTTGGAATATTGGGAGCCTTCTCCCCAGAGACATCCAGTCAACCCCTCGTGCTTCTTCTCTGTTAGAAAGAGGTCGGCACCAACACATCGAACCAGAGGTGGCATTCAGCAGGTTCTGACCAGTTCTGAAGAACCGGTAGTGGAAATTTTGAGTAGTTTGGAGAACCAGCAAATCCCACCTCTGACTGGCCCAACCCCCATCTGTTCTCCACCTCCTGAGTCCCAACTGATCGGCTGGGTCTTCTTTGGTTGCCCTGCACAGGAGAACGGAGCTGGAAAGCAGGTTAGTGGGGTGGGGGAGGGAATGGGGATTTTTGCAGTATCCTTCCCCTGCCATGCCCACCAAGCCATGCCCACCAAGCCACGGCCACAGAGCCAGTAGTAAAAAAATTAATCCCACCACTGCATCAAAACCCTGGCTCTTTTCCAAGAGGGATGAAACAACAAAGAAAAAAACATGATGTCAATCGTTGAGCAAGATTGAGGTTTCACTGTTCAAATTCCAGCCCTACCAAAGCGGCAACCTAAAGTATGTTTAGAAGGGATTAAACCCATGGAAGCCAACAGGACTACATTCAGGATTATCAGATTGGGCTGGCTGGGCTACCAGAATTGCCCTGGGGATATGGTCCCTTTTGATTCCTCACAATAGCTGCAAGATATTTGGCAGAAGCTGATGTCCACCGCAAGAGGCCGGGCAGATTTGACCAGTTCATCATCCTAGCCTGATATATGAAGAACATATTTCCCCATTTCAGCAAAAGTTGATTTTCCTTCCTTTCCAACTGGCACCATGCATTGAACAGATTACTTTTCTCCTTTCTCTTTTGGGGAAACGCATCCATAAGTGGTCTCAGCCCCACTTTTAGTCTTGCTTCAAGTTGATGGTGTCCTTTGTGTCCTCTGAGCAAATGCCTAAGACTGAGGTATTAATCTTGGTCTTAATTTAGGCTTGTAGGGATGTTCATTCCTGCCTTGGAGATGTTTTGGTCTTTTTGTTTCCTTTTTAGCTTTTTGGTTGTCTTTTTTGAATGGTGTAGAGTGCAAACTCCCCTCCCTTCTAGCCCTGATGATGTGACCTAGTTGGGTCATGAAATGTTGGCAAGAAAACAACCAGGTTCAGAGACCCCACAGACCACACAGATGTCCTCCTCCTCCTCCTCCCCTCACAACGCCTTCCCTTCAAGCACTGACAATGTGACCTAGTTAGAAGAGCACCAAGGAGCCCACAGATATCCTCCTCCTCCTCCCACACCCCTTTCCTTCTAGAACTGATGTTGTGACCTAATTGGGTCACGAAATGTCTGCAAGAAAACAGCCAAGCTCGGAGAGCACCAAGGACCCAACAGATGCCGTCCTCCTCTTCTTCTTCCTCTTCTTCTTCCTCCTCCTCCTCTTCCCACAACCCCCACCCTTCTAGCACTGATGATGTGACCTAGTTGGGTCATGAAACATCTGCAAGAAAACAACCAAATTCAAAGAGCACCAAGGACCCCACAGTTCAACCCCGAGCATTGGTTGCTTTGGCTCAAAAGGGATCCACCAGGTTCGCCTCTAATGACCCCCCAGAAGCTGCTTAGGCTGCCTTTGGCATGGCTTTCTTGAATCCTGGAGACCTGAAAATAACAAAGATTCTCTCCAGAGTGCATATATGTATCCTGCTGTAGGCACCTGATAGCCTGAAGCTGGGCAAGACTAGACATGGCACTCAGAATTGGGCTATGCTCATCCTATGTAGAAGGTAAGGAAGAGATCTGGGTAGAATTACAGCTGCTGCTCGGGAAAACAAGCCTTTGGAAGCATGGTTGGATCCCACAGTACACATAATTCTCTTAGGAAATCAAATCTCAGAGTTTGAAGAGAAGGCAGCATTTTACTCAAATCCAGAAGAACAGAATTCTTCCTTGGTTGACTGGCTGTGTGATTTTGGAAAGGAACCACTTATTAGGTCTAAGAGATCTACATATCCAAGAATGTCTTTGGCTTCAGTAGATATCAGAAGGATGTGGAGAAGTGTTCATCCATTTTATAGCCTGCTAGCTTCATCCAATCTGGTTCTGAGAGAAGCAAGCTGGACAAGAGAGGTTGACCATCTAGAAGTGGGTATCTGAGATGTTCAGTCAGAACTCAAGAAGCTTCTTGGATTAGAAGCAAAACGTCTTCAAGGACCGTCCAGTTGCCTCTTGAAAAAGCAGCTTCGGTTCAGGGACTACAACTTCCAGCTGACATGAGAATTCATGAGCCTTGGGAGCTTCAAATACATCCTTAGGGAAAGGAGAGCTGAGGGAGATATTTCTGCGTTCTTCTGTATCAGAAGAATGCAATTGGAAGTGAGAAAAATTCTCTCCTGCTTTGCAATGAAATGGAAGTTTAGAATTGTTCCCTGAATTGGGAGGTGAGTGATGTGTGGGTCAACTCCTTCCACACATTTCTTCTTACTACCTACTTGGTCCACCAAAAGATAGATTTGTGGATCTACCACAGATTCCTTTTTCCAAACCAGGTGAGCTGAAGAGATGCTGTATATTCATCCATCAGTTGGGTCCATCAGTTGCCTGCAGCCAGAAGTTCTCCGAGCAAAATACTATCAGCATAGCGACAAAATCTGCAGGACAGCTTCGTCAAATGGCACAATGTGAAAGGAAAACTGGAAGAGAAGAGACAAGATGTGAAGGCGTAGAAAAATGCCACTTCTCTCCTTTGTTGCTGTGCACGATGGGGAAACAAACCAGAGAATCAGAGACCAAGTGCTGAATATAGAAATTATCTCTGTTGCCTATTTTCACCACAGACTACACTATGCAATTATAAACTTGTGGTAGATCGGACCATGCCTTATAGATAAGAGAATGAGAAGGCAGCTTCTGCCTTGTTACTGGTCTTGTTGCCTTTCACAAGGAGCACAGGTGTGCCTCACCTTTTGGGCGTGCCAAGGTTTCAAGAGTAGCAGGGGCCACAACTGACATAATATTACTGACACCGCTGACATGATAGCAGTGTTTCAATATTTGAGGAGTTGTCACAAAGAGGAGAGGGTCAACCTATTCCCCAAAGCACTTGAAGGCAGGACAGGAAGCAACGGATGGAAATTAATTAGGTAGAGAGAGAAGCAACCTAGAACTGAGAAGAAATGTGAGACCAATAAAGCAGTGGAACAACAAGTTGTGGGTGCTCCATCACTGTTAAGAAGAGGCTGGACAGACCTGGCTCAGTGTTCTGTTCTGTTCATGGGTTTTAAAGGAGGGAAGGAAGGAGGGAGCGAAGGAAGGAAGGAAAGAAAAAGAGATAAGGAAGGAAGGTGGGAGGGAGGGAGGAAGGATACCCCAATCCACTACTACACTTACCAACTCACACTGAGGTAATGCAACTACAATTTAGGATAACCAGTACAATTTGGGTCCAGGGATCAAAGAGTCGTGCGTGCCCACCAAAGTTGGGGTAGTTTAGTGAGTGATTAGAACTTGATTGGCACTTTGAATGTACACTAATCGCCATACCTTAAAATGAAATTCCGTTGCATTTCAGCTCTTAAAGGGTCACCACCTCCAATAAATGCTACATAAACATGACAAAATAAATAAATACACACACAGACACATAGTCACGTACATGTATGTAGGGATGGGATCCAAAAATCCCAGCAACCGGTTCGCTGCCCAGTTGCTGGGTGGGAGGGGCCTATCGGAACTTCCTGTTTCTGGCTTCCGGTGGGCTTCCGGTGGGCCGTTTTCATCCTCCCGAGGGTCCAGCGGCCTCCCTCGGGCCCCTGGGAGGGCGAAAACAGCCTCCCCCAGGCTCTGGAGGCCCACCGGGAGCCAGGAAACAGGCCCATTTCTGGACTTCCAGAAGACCCCTTTTCCCTGCTCCCAGAGTCTCTGCACGGACCCTGCACTTACCTCCATTGAAAATGGGCCACAGGGAGGGAGGGGGGGGGGGGGAGGGGTGGGACCATCTGGTCAGTTGAAATACCAGTTCAGCAAACTAGCTATAACTTTAACATCCGGTTCTTCCGAACCAGTCCGAACCAGAACAATCTCACCCCTGGATACATACATACATAATTATGCACATACCCATATATATTATATAACACAGGGAAACAACAGGGTCTAGTTTGGATTTACACATGTACATGGCGAGATGTTGGCATTAACCAGATTTGGCCATTTTTTTTCTCTCTTCTCATGCGCTCATTTCTGGCCCTTATCATTTCTTACCCGGTTTGCATACTTTGCATAATGTTGCTCACTTCCCAGGGAAATGGTGTGATGGGTAGATAATTAGGTGCACATGTAGGTGTCTGTCCAGATGTAATGGACTTAGACTTGTTCTTATCTGCCTTAATTATTTTATTGGTCCATCTTCCTTTCTAATCTGATGGTTCTATCAATTTAATCACTGCAGCCAGCAAAGGTTGCCTCTGCGTGTGTATTTGTGTGTGGGTTGGAAAGCTGAACTGGGAATACAATACAGGCAATCCTCCACTTATGTCCACCGTGGAGCCCAAAATTCTTGTTGCTAAGGGAGACAGTTGCTAAATGAATTTTTAACCACTTTCACAACCTTTTCTGGCCTTTGTTTGTTAAGTGAATCACTGCAGTTCTGAAGGTCACAAAAGGGGACACTGCAACCGTCATAAATGTGAGTCAGTTGCCAAACATCTGAATTTTGATCATGTGACGATGGGGATGCTTGCAATGGCCGTAAGTGTGAAAAATGGTCATGTCACTTTTTTCACTGCTGTTGTAAACTTCAAACAGTCCCTAAACGGACTCCCTGTATGAATATAGTTGAGGATTACCCGTGTCAATCTATAATATTTTCCTGCCAAAACAAAAACAGGCAATCAGGGGGTAAACAGAGACCTCAGTTCGAATTCTTCCTTTGTCAAAATGTCACTCCCCTCAGAATCTGGATAATTCACTCACTTTCTCCAGAACTTACCTTGCAAGCCTGTTTTGTCAAACTGTCAGAAGATAAAGGCTAGGAAGAATTTTACTCCCTAAAGTGTTTGCAGAATGGATAAATTAGTCATTATTTTGGCACTGATTCTAATCTGTGGGAATCAGATTTTCTTCAGAGACCATGAAAAATTTAGCCACTATTTAGTAAAGGCATACAATTCAATCGAGGTTCCTATTAACTTCTTGGTTTCTAATGCCCAAGCTTTGCAAACATTCACCTTCCCAAAAGCTATAGCTTCTTAAGTGATTTGTATCCCACTTCTTAATTGAAATAATGATAGATGGTTTATTCAGCTTTCCCTGCCTCAGCCAAATATAGAGTAGAGTAGAGTAGAGTAGAGTAGAGTAGAGTAGAGTAGAGTAGAGTAGAGTAGTGTAGGGTAGGGTAGGGTAGGGTAGGGTAGAATAGAATAGAATAGAATAGAATAGAATAGAATAGAATAGAATAGAATAGAATAGAATAGAACAGAATAGAACAGAATAGAATAGAATAGAATAGAATAGAATAGAATAGAATTCTTTATTGGCCAAGTGTGATTGGACACACAAGGAATTTGTCTTTGGTGCAAATGCTCTCAGTGTACATAAGAAAAAATAAAATACATTCATCAAGAATCATAAGATATAGAAAGATACGTAAAAATACATTTATCAAGAATCATAAGATACATTTACTGATAGTCATAGGATATTAAATAAGCAATCTTAAAGAAATACTTAAGATGAAGACTTCCCTTCCATGCAGACTTATTCTAAGTGTATAAATACATGCGCACTGATCTCTGTAAAACAGAGTACCATCAAAACCCCAAATCAGCATCAAATGGCCTTTCTCTATTAGCCGAAATGTTGAGTTAAAGGAGACATTTATGTGTGATTGTAGCTGCCCAGAGTTGCCCTATGGCAAGACTGGGTAGCCAATAAATTTAATTAATAAATAAATTGTCCCCAACAAGTCCTAAGGATTTGAGAAAGATGACTTAAGCTCTTAAGGTTTGGCGGTCAAACCACTAAATCTTTCATTTTTCAAGGCCAATAAGGTTAATAAATGCTTTTTTTTTTCTTTTAAAAAATAAATCCCATACTCTAGATTTTAAAAAAAAAGGCTTTAAAATATCTGCTCAGGGATATACCAGTGTTTCCTAGGACCCTAAATGACTGTAAATATGGTGATTGTTTTTTTAAAGGGACACGGCGACTGAGTGGCGAAGACGCTCAAATTGTCGATCAGAAAGGTCGGCAGTTTGACAGTTCAAATCCCTAGCGCCGCTTAATACAGTGAGCTCCTGTTCCTTGTCCCAGTTTCTGCCAACCTAGCAGTTCGAAAGCATGTAAAAAATGCAAGTAGAAAAATAGGGACCACTTTGGTGAGAAGGTAACATGCGCCTTCGGTGTTAAGTCATGCCAGCCACGTGACCACGGAGACGTCTTCGGACAGCGCTGGCTCTTCAGCTTTGTAACGGAGATGAACACCACCCCCTAGAGCCGGAAACAATTAGCATGTGTGTCCAAGGGGAACCTTTACCTTTATGTTTTTAAAAGTGTGGCCCACAAAGGCCAAAATCCGGCCCCTTTCATGCTACAGCAAGATCAAAGCTTTTGCTTCAAGAAGGGTTCGAAATATTCTTGAAGTAATCGATGAAGAAATTGAACCATAAACATCCTTTGAAATACCCAGACCAGGAGGGGAAGACTGTAGCAGCATTTTGATTGACAACATAATCATTCGCTTTTTCACTAAAATACGAATCCTGACTTTTTCTCTTTCGTTTACAGGAAACGAACGGAATGGCTTAGATTTCAGCCGACAGGTAAAAACCTACAAAAATGCTTTTGATTGACTTGAGTTGTAAATGGTTTGTTTTAAAGGAGGTAAAAGAACACACCAATGCTTTGATGGAAAACCAGGTTTGGGAGAAAACAGTTGGCTACTTTTAATGTCTTGGGGCAAAATTTGACCTTGTCCTAGTTTTACCTCTCCAATTTGCTGGACATCCACCAAGCAATAGTTGTTAGTTTCATTGTAGTATGAGATTGGGGTTGTGGGTTTATAAGAGACTGAGCTAGTTTTGTACAATCAGCCGAGATGTTTCATTATAGATGGATGTTTATGTTCATAAGGTTTAAATCAAAACATGGCACCAAAAACGCCTTCAAGTTTAAGCCAAAATCAAAACCCAAAACATTATGCATTCCTTCTTCCTGATCTGCTATTTTTCTGTTTCAAGAAAAAAAATATTCCATGAAGGATCATACCACTTCCTGCTGAAGCTCAAGAGCTAGAGAAGGGTTTTCCCATATTTCACTGTATTTAAACAGAGAGCAAACCCCACTCCCTTCTAGCACTGATGGTGTTACCTAGTTGGGTAATGAAACGTCTGTAAGAAAACAGCCAAGCTGAGAGAGCATCAGGGACCCCACAATTCTTTTCAGACACACAAGGATTCTCTGGTCCTTTGTGAACAATGTTTGGAGAACCACAATCCCCTACACACTGTTTTGAAAATGTGGGCCTTATTTCCAACTGCCGCTCCTAAAATTCAGGTTGCAAACAAAGTTCCTTGAAGTCCTATAATTTAGAAAGATGGATACCTGATCTCCTTTCTACTTACTTTTCAGCGTTTTATGACTTTCATTATCCTGCCCATGAACTTAGATTCTTGACCCCCCCCCTGCTAAATTTGGAAAATTAATCAAGCCCAATCTGGATTCTATCTCTTTTTTTTCCTCAAAATGGGAGCAAATTTGCTAGATAGTCGTCTGGTGGAGATGGATCATCGATGAAACTTCTCTTGCATTTCCTTTGGTGTTCTCATCTCAACGTGTATCAATTTGTTGGTTCACGTACACCTCTGATAGAAGGTATTGTTGTTCAGAAACACACCTGCGCTGGCTATGACTTGTTTGGCAGATGTTCTTAGCAGGGGGAGGCGGGAAAATATTGCAATAGATGTTCTTGATAAGGCTGAGAGCAAAAGCTGTCTGGTCGCTTGTCATATGACACCCCAACAGTATAGGATTCACAAATGGGTTGTAATACACCAACTTGTAAACGTATGAAGTTAAAATTTCCCATACCGTTTGAAGAGGAGATAGATTTGAGGAGGTAGAAGCTTCTTTCTCACTGCCTTTCATATTTTGTGGATTTTTCCTTTGGTTACTTGATTGTGTTGGAAGAAATATCCATCTGGTTCAGTTCCAAGCTGGGAGAAAGGCACTGGAGACAAAATGGAGGCTGGAGGCTGATTGGAAAGATGGTTTAATGATGAAGCAGAACCACCTGGGTTTGTAGCTCTGGGCAGCTGACCACATGGAGTTGAGAGTGAGGGGCTTTTATACCTTCTCTTGAGCTTTGCACTTGAGCTTCCTGTTCCTGTGCAAGAACATATATTCTGTTGGTTGTTGTCAGACTCCCACAATGCCATGTAGGGGTTATAGCTGGCTCTATAGATTGTCTGAGCTCCCAGGTTTGGTTGAAGTTTGGAGTGATGCAATGAAGGGGCATTGGGCAGTTTCTATTGTGGCTGAGGGCTAATCCTACCTTTGTTGGATCTTGGGTGAAGGTATTTGCTTATGAATAGAGCTGTCTATCCTTTTATCTCTTACATGCTGACATCTGCTGTGGGGCTATTAAGGAAGGTAGGGGCTGCTTTCCAAGAGCATGTTTCTCCATTTCTCATCCAGGGAAATATAATATTCTGCCTTCTTAATATTTCTCAACATATTTCATTCTCCTAGAAGAGGAATGGGTGCTAAGTTTCTACAATCGTTTCAGTTCCACTGTTTTTCATTTTGCAAAAACTGCTAGTAAAGATGAAATTGGTTCATGATTAACGCCCACTTTTTCTCCTGAAGCAGATCTTGGCTGATCTTTAAAAACTAAGCAAGTTGAAATCTGGGTGGTCCTTATATGAGAAGCCATCAGGAGACGGAGTTGCTAGAGGCTAGACTGAGAAGTAAAAGTAAATTCGAAAAAAATATATCAGGAGAAGATAAGGATGAATTTCTTCCATAGCTTTGCCAAGCAAACTCCATGAAAGTGTCTATGTTAATTAGCAAAAGTTGAGTTCTGTTTTGAGATTTTAGTTTGAGTTCAATTTTGACATTTCTACAGGAGGGTGGATGCAGAAAGGGATTGTTTGTTTATTTGTTTAACCTACAGTGCTGTGTTTTCAACTGGTTAAAAACAATCACTACGGTTTAATGTTTGAAATGGGCTTCCATTCTGGCAGATTCCAGGAAGCAAAATTGTTCCAGAAGCAGAATGATGGAAAACATGAATGTATCAGGAAGCAGAAAGGTTTCTACTAATAAAGGAGAATATTTGTAGCTCAGAGTTGAATTGAGGGGATCCTTGGTGCTCTCTGAACTTGGTTGTTGTTGTTTTATGAAAAGTTTCATGACCCAAACTACGTGGTCTCATCAGTGCTAGATTCTCTGCTGTCCCCTTCTCTTTTTTTCCCTCTTTTATTTCTTTTATTCTCATGTCCCGAATGGATGGGATGAAAAAAGAAACTTTTCTGAGAGTCCTTTGGTGCTCTCTGACCTTGATTATTGTTGTTGTTTGCAGAAGTTTCATGACCCAAACTAGGTACTAGTTTTGCTAGAAGAAGTCTGAATGAGAGCAAATTCCCCTCCCTTCTAGCACTGATGATGTTACCTAGTTTGGGTCATGAAACATCTGCAAGAAAAGTTCAGAGAGCACCAAAGGATCCCTCAGAAAATCTTCTTTTTCAAGTCAACTATTTGGGACATGAGAAATAAGAGAGGAAAAAGAGAGAGAAGGGGACAACAGAGAATGCAATGGTTAAATAGTATCATCAATGTGGTGCCATAGGTTTGGACGGACCACTTGTGACTGTACGACTGTAATTTTGTCGCTTGTATCCTTACGATTTATATTGACTGTTTCCTAGTGTGACTTGATTGCTTATTTGTGCCCTATGACTATCATTAAGTGTTGTACCTTATGATTCTTGACAAATGTGTCTTTTCTTTTTACATACACTGAGAGCACGTGCACCAAAGGCAAATTCCTCATGTGCCTAATCACATTTGGCCAATAAAGAATTCATTCATTCATCTCCCTCCGACAGACAATAGAGGACCAGGGGGCTTAACATGCTATGATCCATGGGATCATGAAGAGTGAGACACAACTTTGCAACAAAACAATAAAAAATTTAGGACAGTTTGGGGAAAGATTGCTCAGATAAAGCCAGAAAATATTACCCCAATATTAGTTCCTCGGTTTCATATGGTAGATCCTAAAACACTAAAAGGGACGCGGTGGCTCAGGGGCTAAGACACTGAGCTTGTCGATCAAAAAGGTCGGCAGTTCGAATCCCCAGCACTGCGTAATGGATTGAGCTCCTGTTACTTGTCCCAGCTTCTGCCAACCTAGCAGTTCGAAAGCATGTAAAAAATGCAAGTAGGAAAATAGGGACCCCTTTGGTGGGAAGGTAACAGCGTTCCATGCGGCGCCAGCATTTATTTATGCTGGCCACATGACATGAAGACATCTTCGGACAGCGCTGGCTCTCCAGCTTAGAAACGGAGATGAGCACCGCTCTCTAAAGCCAGAAACAACTAGCATGCATGTGCAAGGGGAACTTTTACCTTTACCTATGGCCTCACTGTTGCATCCATTTCTAAATCTATGTCCCAAAGGCAGGATCCGCTATTCTCCATGCCTAGAGGCATCTCCAGATGTGCTGGATGACCATTCCCATCAACTAATGCCAGCATGGATAATTTCAATTACTGGGCCCTGGAAGGGCCCCATGGTATGGCTTACGTCACAATCAATGCTGAAACTGTCTCCTTCTGTCACTCCACAGGAATAAAAGCAGAACATAAAATGATATGATGAGAACTAAACTCAATGTTTAAAGTTGTGTGGTGTTTTGTTTTTTTTAATCACAAGTTCATAGACCTTCTGACTGCAACAATAGGCTTGTAAGGGTGACAACAGCTGCTCACAAAAAACAGCAGCTGGCATCACAAAAGGTTGACCGGAAAAGATTTGGAGTGATTAGTACCTTGGCTCGGCTAGCAAAACGAGACTTTGGCTATGCCGACTGTATGCAGAAGAGCGTATGTAAGAATTACGCAATCTGTTAGAATATTGATCCCAGGATCGTCTGCTTGCAATTACAAGAAAGGGCGAAGTCATCAGATCCTGGTAGTGTGAGAAAGTTGGCGGACAACCCAAGACTCTTTCAATGGGGCCCGAAGCAAAATGATAACCCCCACCTACTCGCCTACCGCAATCTCATCTCATACTTAAAGTTTGTGACTCATGGCAGAAAACTTTCATCGGAAAACAGCACTCTGAAATGACTCCAACTTTGACTTTTCCACCATGCCAGCTTGGAAATGGACAGGATTCCAACTCAAAGACGAATCCTATGAAGGGTTGGTACCTGAACAACTACTAGATAGTAGTTCCTAGTAGGAACCTCTCAATAGTTTGGTTTACACCCTTGGTTATGCCAGAACCAGCCTGTTCTCCACTCGTTCTTTAGAAATACTGTAGCTTGGCCTAGGTATATCAGTGGTGACCAACCAATAACCAACATTTACTTTTTTTCTTTATTGATTAAATTCATATGCTGCCCATCTCATTATCAAGAGACGACTCTAGGTGGCTTAAAATACATGAATAGCAGTATGAGACAGAAGGTGAAAAACATTGGGTATGGAAAGCGAAGGCATTACAATGGACAACAAAGTGGACCAAAAGGAGCAAGGTGTAGATAGTGGAGGTGGAACCTTCTCCTAATCTACTAGCCACCTCCCAGAATGGAATGTCCCCTTTAGGGTTCCAAGACAGTTGGCAGAACCAGGTTTTTAGGACCTTTTGGAAGGTCAAGAATGTTGGAATGGATCTCACCTCAAGGAGCATGGTATAAGCAACTCACATTGTATACTAAGCCATAAGACGTGGCAATATGGTCTAACATATTGGATGAACATGTTGGCTGCACCACTGCATGACAGAACCTCCAAATGGGGGCAGGAATCTATGGAACCTGTTGACTTGGCAGAGGTGTCTCCAGATGATTCACCTTGGGGTGAAGATCCTATCCGATTGCTGGGACTTGGAGGGCACCTAATCAAAGTTTCTGCTAGGTGATCTTTTCCCCCCTAGTAATTACATTTGCTGCTCTTGGAGTGATTTTGATCCTCGTCCTTGGATGGAGAATCCAATAACCAACCGAGGACATAGTTCATTTGAGTCTTACCTCAGCAGAAGTCAATAAGAATGTGATAAGGAGAAAAGAGGTCTGTCACAACATCAGGAACAACAACAATAAGGACTGGCAGAAAAAAAGTGATAAGGAGAAAAGTCAGATCAGGGAGAGGATGAGGTGAAAGATAAGTGCTCAGGTAGGAAGAGGTGTGGTTATGCCAAGCTTTGATAGGAAAGAGGAGAAACCTGAAATTAGTGGGCTACAGAGACATATCTCAGTAGCAACACCTGGAAAAAAGGTCAGAGGGGAGGATAACCAGGTGGGAACATGCAATATTTAAAATGTTTACCAGCCAGCTGGTCTTCTGCGTTCAGAAAATACAGGTGTCATGGATGGTAGATCTGGAGAACTCACAAAGTATTGTAAAACAGTGGTTCTCAACCTATTCTTCATCGTGGACCCCTTTTAATAGATAACAGATTAACAGAATTGGAAGGGACCTTGTAGGTCTTCTACTCCAACCTCTCATCCAAGCATGAGACCCTACACCATTTCTGACAGATGGCAGTCCAGTCTCTTCTTGAAAGCCTCCAGTGATGAAGCTCCCACAACTTCTGAAGGCAACTTCTGTTCCATCGGTTGATTGATCTCACTCAGAAAACTTCTCCTTATTTCCAGCTTGAATCTCTCCTTGTTCAGTTTCCATTCATTATTCCCTATCTGGCCTTCGGGTGCCTTGGAAAATAGCTTGGCCCCTTCCTCCTCTCTGCGGCAGCCCCTCAAATATTGGAAGGCTGCTATCCTGTCTCCCCTGGTCCTTCTCTTCCCTAGACTAGCCAGGCCCAGTTCCTGCAACCATTCATTGTATGTTTTAGCCTCCAGTCATCATCTTGGTTGCTCTTCTTTTCACTTTTATTAGAGTCTCAACATCCTTTTTATAGTGTGGTACACTGGTGACCAAAAGTGGATGCAGGATTCCAGGTGTGGTCTTATTAAGGCTTTATAGAGTGGTATTAGTACCTCACTTTTAAATACCTTTTGTGGCCACAGACCATCCTAACATTTCTTTAAGCCTTCACTGACCCCCTGTGATGACATCACAAACCACCCAGTGAGCATCAGTATTGTAAAGACCTTCTTCAAAAGAACATTAGAGATATAAAGTATGCACACCAAGACAGAAAGGCCTGAGAAAATAGATCTGTTTTGATGAGTTCCTACCTAAGGAGGCGACTTGGAGAAGGGTTACTTCCATTTCCATTGGCAATTTTTTTCTGTAACATGTAGCCTGCCATGAAGACTGCCAAAGAGTGGTTGAGATCAAACATAGCTGGGATGGAGCCTGTAAAAACTTGCCTGACTGGTGCCCTATATAGCTTGAGCAAATGGCAAGGCTTTCTCTTGAAAAACAAAATACAATCCTAATTGGACTGGTTATCCAGTGGCAGTGCGACTTGAAGTGTTAAGTCAGGCCACAGATGTTGGACAGGCAACAGATGTTGAACCAAGGCAAAGGATCTTCACCTTGGGTGTCTTGGAAAAGGAGACCTAGTAAGCAAAGCTGAAGAATTTGCTGACGGGAGGAGCTGACTCCTCCTTTTCGCTTTGAAACTGAATGTGCAATAAGTGAAACCAGGGTACAAATGCCAAGAGACGTTGAAAAAAAATGTTAAAGCGGCATGAAAAATGTTAATGCATTTGTTTTGAAACTTTTCTACGGAAGCAAAGGAGTCAATCTCCCTTTGAAGCTACTGATTTTTTAAAAAACATTTTGATGGTATCTGACTCTTGGGCCAGGGATCTCCTCATCTGCCAATCTTGCACCGATTCATTGAACTTTTCTATGCTCTGGCTGGTGACAGCTTTGATGGGGTTGGACTTCTTACCGATCCTCAGTGGAAGAGTTAAGACTATGGTGAGAAGGTCCAAAACTTAATCAAGAGGGTGGCATCGAAGCAGAAGTGAGTTCAATCTCTACAAGCAAACAACATTTACTCATTGTTGAAGGATTGGGTCATTCAGCTGCCCACTATCCCCTGGAAGAAAAACCATACACCCAACATTGCTTTAACAACTTGTGATGCTCCATCTCCAAACCAAACTACAACCCACATCTATCGTATTCACAAACCATGGTGTGTTTCATTGCCTACACAACAAAGATGTTAGGTTGGGTTGGGTTGGGTTGAAAAGAGCAACCTCTCTCTTCCAGTTCTTGTGTTTGGAAAGATCTCCTGATAAAGGCCAGCTGCCATGTCCTGAGGGGAAAGAGCCATGTGCATGGGAATGTGCTAATCAAGAGTGTGAGATGCTTTTGAGTGGGGAGACCTTTCTTCTGGGGACACCCAAAAGTACATCTGAGAAACATAACAGAAGAACCGAGTTGGAAGAGACTTTGGTGATCTTCTAGTTGAACCCTGCTCATGCAAGAGACTCTAAATCATTTCAGACAAATGGTTATCCAATCTCTTCTTAAAAACCCCAACTTCTGGAGGCAAGTTGTTCCACTGATTAATTGCTCTCTGTCAGGAGTGAGAGTGAGTTCTCACTTCTCCATAGTTCTAGGTTGCTTCTCTCTTTGATCAGTTTTCATCCATTGCTTCTTCTCCTGCCTTTAGGTTTTTTGGAGTATAGGTTGCCCCGTTCTTCTTTGTGGCAGCATCTGAGATATTGGAACATTGATATCAGGTCATCCCAGTTCTTCTTTTTGTCTCAGTTTTTCTTCTCAGTTGCCCCATACATTCCTTTTCAGTTCTTGTCTTGGGCCATATCCTGTCCTTCTCCAAAAATCCTGTTAGAACCTTCAAACTTTAGAAGAGCCATAGTGGAAAATATGCCACTGTTGAAGGATCAACCACAAGTCTACATGAAGTGTTTGCAGGACATAAATAAAGCGAACAAATCACATTTGCCACAAGCCATTCTCTAACTTGGAGACTCTAGTTAGGTTCTATTATGGTTTCCACCATCCTCAGATGGTGCAGGATAAAATTCCATCCTACATGTGATGAAGATTGCCCTAAGAGAATGTTTGTTTTGTTGACATAGTATTTTCATTGGCTTCTGCTACATTTCCTTGACTGAATATTTAACAGCAAAATAGAAAAAAATTAACTTATGTAAACTACCTTCTTCTTGGAGGCTGTTAGGCTAATTCATTCCCCTTAATTTTGTCATGTTTTCATTGTACCAACAGAAAATATTATTTGTAACTCGGATTTGGACTCTAGGTTTCTTGGTGTTCTCTGAGCTTGGTTGTTTTCTTGCAGATGTTTTATTACCCAACTAGGTAACTTCTTCAGGGCTTGAATAGAGTTGGCTGTCTGTCCCACTCCCTTCTATCATTGATATTACCTAGTTGAGTAATGAAACATCTGCAAGAACACAGCCAAGCTCAGAAAGTACCATGAACCCCACAACTCACTGTTGTCTTCTAACATGTCATTTGACAAATTAGGGATAATTTTACTTGTGTAATGTTGTCATAGGCAATCTGATCTGGTGGTGTAGAATCACAAAGTCAAACAGAGTGAGGACAGTATTTTGAGAACTGAGCTTAATGGAACATCCTAAGCCCACTTTTCAAGCTAACTAAATTCCAAATGGAAACGATGCACGAAGAGGCAGAAATATTCCCCTGTGATGCAATTTCATCTTATTTCTATCAGATTGCAGATTATGAGAAAGCATGTTGGGTTTCTGTACTCCTGATCTGGTCGCCTTCCATCATCTATTTTTGGTATTTGCTAAACCTTGATCACTGGGCAAGTTAACACATGTAACAAGTGGCAACAGCATAGCTGTAAGTATGTATAAATTAGGACTGTTTGACATTATGGTGCCTATATGAGGGAAAGCTTTGGAGAAACAGGCACAAATTGAGAAAGGTTTGGGGGATAGTAGGTTGACCAGGGTACAACACGGGACAACGGGATGCGGTGGCTCAGTGGCTAAGACACTCAGCTTGTCGATCAGAAAGGTCCCCAGTTCGGCGGTTCAAATCCCTAGTGCCACATAATGGAGTGAGCTCCCGTTACTTGTCCCAGCAGTTCTGCTAACCTGGCAGTTCGAAAGCATCTGAAAATGCAAGTAGAAAAATAGGGACCCCTTTGGTGGGAAGGTAACAGCGTTCCGTGTGCCTTCGAAGGCGTTTAGTCATGCCAGCTACATGACCACGGAGACGTCTTCGGACAGCGCTGGCTCTTCGGCTTTGGAATGGAGATGAGCATCGCCCCTTAGAGCTGGAAACGACTAGCATGTATGTGCGAGGGGAACCTTTACATTTACCTTAGGTTGACCAGTGAGAAAGTATTGTGCAAAAAAAGAAAGAAATGAAGACAATGTAAACACAGCTTTGGAGAATCTTTAAATCATGAATAAGGAGATGAATGTAAATGTTAGAAGGGAAGGAAGGAGTGGGAGAATCTTCTTAGGGATGTGAGACCATGTGTAGAGACCATATCAGGTAGGTCCACCATCAACCAACTTAAGGAACTTGAGCTTCCTATAGAGAAGAGGAACACAGAAGAGGTTGCAGGTGTCAAAACTGTCACCCTTTCCAAAGCATTTGAATCAGAATTTCAACAGGTCTTTCTTCCCCCCCTCCCAAAAGAAATGGTTAAGCAAGATGAGTTGGCTTCATGTTGATGAGAAGGCAGAGTAAATAAGACTTCTCAAGTTGGTTTGACAGGTCTGGAGACATCTGCCTACTTTTGGCTATCTACACCTGTATCAGTGTAGCTCTCCTCACCCTCCCCTCTTGGGCCTGGCCAGGCATCGCTGCTGTTCCCGTAACTGGTTCAGGGTGAAGCCGAACTTCACACAGCTGGGTTGATCCCATGTCTTCCTGACAACCTCTGGTTGCCAAAAGTTTATGGATCAGTTACAAAGAGGGCTGTTCTCCTCTGATTATGATTAGTTGTGTCCTGATAATTTCACCTTTTTGCTAAGGACGATCTGGAGCCATAATTACAGGCAGGTTGGGAGATGTTCTCCCTTCGTAATTCTTGTGAAATGTTTATGAAACACCTTTCCTCAAACAGGTTATGCAAGTTGTCTTTGATCGTCTTCCATCTCCCTCCATCTGTTGTTCAAGGAGCTGTTGATGGTTGTTGTTTTCTTCCATCCATTTGGACACCTTTTAGAGTGACCCGATGAATCTGTGCAAGGCATTCTTCCAGAGCCTTCTCTTGCCTAGTAGCCTCCATAGATAGGTTGGACCTGAAAATCCATCCTTCCCAACCAACATCTCCGTGCCACTGTCTGTGTTTTAGTGTGTGTGTGTGGGGACTTCCACATTGTTAAGATGTCTGTATTTATTCTTCTGGAGCAATAGAGCTCCTTTATTACTTTACACCCAAAGGTTGTGTCAACTCTGTCATTACAACCTCATTAGCTTCCACTGAAACAGAAGTGGTCGCAGACAAGAGGAAGATTTATTTTTTTACCAGATTTAGAAAAATGTAGATAATAAAAAGAATTTCTCAGGATGAATAACCCAGAGGAGGGGTAGAAGCCTGCCATGAATGAATAGAATGAATGGATGGAAATTGCTATGACGTGTGACAATCACCTCCTACATGACAGTTTTTCCAGAACAACTGGAGGAGAAATCTGCTGGTGGAAATTACATCACGTGCTTTCTTGGGTTTGGGTTGATCCTGCTGTTTAAACCAAACCATTCTGGTTTGTAAGCACTTAGGAAAGGAATGACTCTCCAGCCCCCTGACATCAAGCATTTTTTTCCTAAAACAAGATATTTAGAGAGATGTAAATTAGGTTCATAACAATCCTAATTACTATAAAAGATTATCTGGTTAATAAGCCACAACACAAATTACATTTTAATGAGTTTATTACATGAGAAGGCAACATGAGTTTGGAACTAAATTCTTCTACATGCCACAATTTTTAAATGGGCCAAGTTTACTATCGAAAATAGGTCTCAAACTCTGGTTAAGCAATGTGAAGGGTCTTTTGAATGTAGGGACATAACCTGTGCCAGAACCCCAGTCTATCTGGTCCAGTAGTCTATTCTCAAAGAGGACAACCAAATGCACCAGGAAGCCCCTTAGTCTTCCATTTAATGGGCTTCAGAGGGAGTCTCACTGATCCCAAGGCTAGCAGCTACTGGTTTTGAAACCATGATTTAGGAAAATTTCTAACTAGCTCATTGTGGTTTATGGCACACCCAATTGGCAGGATTCCTACCACATGCATAGGGTTTGGCTAAGCATGATTGATATATAGACTGTCTCTTCTTTCTTTCTTTCTTTCTTTCTTTCTTTCTTTCTTTCTTTCTTTCTTTCTTTCTTTCTTTCTTTCTTTCTTTCTTTTTTTTCTTTCTTTCTTTCTTTCTTTCTTTCTTTCTTTTCTTTCTTTCTTTTCTTTCTTTCTTTCTTCTTCTTCTTCTTCTTCTTCTTCTTCTTCTTCTTCTTCTTCTTCTTCTTCTTCTTCTTCTTCTTCTTCTTCTTCTTCTTCTTCTGCTACTCCTCCTTCTCCTTATCTTTCTCTGTGACTGTAGCTAGCAAGATGGAAATTTGTGCCATAAAGTAAGATGAAAATCCATTTATAAAGGACTTCCACAATTCCTCCAAAATGATATTAATTGGTTTAAGAGCTGATAATGTTGGGGGTAGGAGGTTGCAGGACAGAAGCAAGGGATCAAGAGAGATCAAGAGAGCAAAAATACATCAGCTGAGGTACATCAAAGAAGGAAGATCTGCATTCAATCTGGGGACACTTCCATCACCCAGATTTTTGAGTAAATAATCCTACGGGGGAGTCCCTATCATGCATAACTTTCAGCTAATTCCAGATATGTTAAATCAGTTCTGCTACTCGACTTTCTTGTTTTTTTTCTTCTTCTATTGAGTAAGGCTCTATCTTCCTTCTCCAAAACTACACTCTGATGGTGCCATCATCTCAACTCAACCAGGTTCTAGACTGCCAAATCTTTTCATGCTCTGTGCACAATGTGCCTAACATTTTATATTTGTGATTCCTAGTTCCATTCATGGGCCTTGCTCAGATGCCACCCTTGGTGTGTTGCTTTCCATTCCCCTACAGCTTATCCTAAAATGCTGTACATTAGTTGAACCCCAGGAGGAGATTCCACAAATTTAGTTTGCCTACTCTTGTAGCAGCTACAAAGATGAGGAAATTTCTGTAATTTCCATAGCTTTAGAGACTTGTTAAAAGCCAAAGACCACCTTACAATCATCCTACTTCCTGGTTCCCCGTGTTTTTCTCTTG
>NC_142015.1:24299069-24319069 GCF_049901735.1 Notechis scutatus | reverse complement strand
TTCCCCTCACAATCCCAGTTAAGCAGCAATATCTCAGTCAGATTTCACAGAGGAATTTCTACAGGTAGTCTTCGACTTACAACACTTCATGTTAGTGACCGTTCAAAGTCACAATGGCCCTGAAAAAAGGGACTTAGGACCATTTTTCACAGTTATGCTTGTGGCAGCATCCCTGTAGGTTACGTGATCAAAATTCAGATGCGCTTGGCAATTGACTCCTAGTTATAACGGTGGCAGGGTCCCGGGGTCGTGTGATTGTCTTTTGCGACCATCTAGCAAGCGAAGTCAATGGGGAAGCCAGATTCGCTTAACAGGTAAAGGGTTCCCCTCGCACATCTGTGCTAGTTGTTTCTGGCTCTAGGGGGCGCTGCTCATCTCCATTCCAAAGCCGAAGAGCCAGCACTGTCCGAAGACGTCTCCATGGTCAGGTGGCCGGCATGACTAAATGCCTTCAAAGGCGCATGGAATGCTGTTACCTTCCCACCAAAGGTGATCCCTGTTTTTCTACCCGCATTTTTTAACACGCTTTTGAACCTGCTAGGTTGGCAGAAGCTGGGACAAGTAACAGGAACTCACTCCATTATGCGGCGCTAGGGATTCGAACCGCCGAACTGCTGACCTTTCTGATGGACTAGCTCGGCGTCTTTGCCCCTGAGTGTGTGACTAATTTAAGAACTATTTTCCAAAACAAGACAAGACAAGACAAGATGTAACAAATGGAAGGCTAATCAAGGAGAGATCCAACCTAGAACTAAGGAGAAAGTTCCAAACAGTGAGAAAAGTTAACCAGTGGAATGCCTCTAGAATCTGTCAATGCTCCAACACTGGCGGTTTTCAAGTAGATACTGGACAACCTTTTATCTGAAATGGTATACGGCTGTCATGGCGAACCTGTGGCGCACGTGAGAGGTCGCCCAGAAGAGCCCCACTGCTCATGCATATGCACCCCCCACCAGCCAGCTGATTGTTGGGTATCTGCAGGGGTGGGATTCTACCAGTTCGCACCTATTCACTAGAACCGGTTAACATTCTAAGCAGTTTGGAGAACCGGTTGTTGGAAGAAATTACTGGCCTAATCCTGTAAGGAAGGCAGGAAGGAAACATTCTGGTGTTGCTTACAGAAACTGCCTCTCCATTAACCCTTATTCCATTCTTGGCAGGACTAGACTTCCTGTCTCAGGAACTCTGGAGTTATTTTCCACTCCTTTGCTGGTACTTTGCTTGTGTGGAGGGACCATTCAAAGTTACAATGGCACTGGAAAAAGTGACTTATGACCATTTTTCACACTTAACAACTGTTGCAGCATCCCCACAGTCATGAGAGGCCAGGCGAGGAGATGCGTTCTTCGATGTGAGTGATCTTGAGTTGGCCACACCCAGCCAGTCACATGACCACCAAGCCACGTCCACCAACTAAGCCACACCCACAGAACTGGTTGTTAAAAAATTTGAATCCCACCCCTGGGTATCTGCCGTGCATGCGCAGAGGGAGATATGCATGTATGCACAGAGGCATGTGTGCATGCATAGAGGAATGTGGTGTGGGGGAATTGCACACACATGCACAGGGGGACGGGGGAGTCGCGCACGCATTGCATCATGAGTGCAGGCACAGGACCACGTGCACACGGGCAGGCTTTTGGCACACAACATAAAAAAAGGTTAGCCATCATTGGTATAGGGTTTCCTGCCTGAGCAATGGGGCTGGACTAGAAGACCTCCAAGGTCCCTTCCAACTCCGTCATTCTGTTAAATAACAATGGTCTTCCGCATTGCCATTACAGCAGCTCATCGTGGTCCTCTGTTTGAGATGATGTCATTTACTTTTAGCTCTGTCTTCAAAGCAAGGTTGGGAAGCTGTTTTTCCAGCCTGGAACAGGATGTGTTTAGCTTCCCTTACACTCCACGTTGCTTGCTCCACATTGCGCCTAATCATTAGCCTGAAGTTTCTCCGCATGTGGTTGATGCTCCATCATGTTTTGCATTACCCTCAAATTGACTTGGCAGCTCTTCAAGATCAGCATTTTCTCTCCTCCCCCCTTGACGTGCCCAACCATCTCTGTATCCTCCACCTTAATCCCCACCAGTGATGCTGCCTAAAGTAGCATCTTGGCCTCTCTGCAAAAATCAGTGGCTCTAATTCTGACTGAAATAATTCTTCTCCTTGCTGATTCAATCAGCCTCGTATGTAATAATCTTCCCTTGTCAGATTATACTCCTCAGAATGAGATCAAATTCTTTTTGCATTTTTCCTGCCTGGAGAAAAGGTCTTTCTTGTAAGCCCAGGTGCCTTTGGAGGGCGAGATGTCTCTGAATCTTAACAGAAAGTTTCCCATCACTGTATTTTTTTTAAAAAAACAAACTTTGGCATCCTGGTGGCAACCTTTGAAATTAGGGGGGGCAGGCTTATTTATTATTATTTTATTATTTTATTTGTTTGTCAAACATGCACAAGATAACAAGTAGAAGTATGAACATAAACAAGAACAAAGGGAGTAAATACAGATAAATGGGGATAGTAAGACAGGGACGGTAGGCACGCTGGTGCGGTTATGCACACCCCTTTTGAGGACCTCTTAGGAATGGGGTGAGGTCCAGGTAGACAGTTTGAGGTTGAAGCTGTGAGGGGTTGAGACTGTAACAATGGAGTCGGGTAGGGCATTCCAGGCATTGACCACTAAAGTATTTTCTGCAATTGAGTTTGGAGCAGTTTACCTTGAGTTTGCATCAATTGTTTGCAGGTGCGTTATTGAAGAAGTTGTTGACAGGTAAGACGTAACAGACAATTTTGTGTACTATGCTTAGATCGGACCGCTGGCGGTGCAGTTCCAGATTGTCCAAGCCCAAAATTTCAAACCTTGAGACACAGGGAATTCTATTGTGAGTGTAGGAGCGGAGAACTTTTCTCAAGAAATACCTTAAAACGGGGGGAGTAAAACTTTGATTTGGGGTTTTGGTGATTAAATGACTTTGTTTTTATACAAGCAGCTAGCATTTACTAAATATGTAAAGTAAGTAGTTGCAACTATGCTTAGAATACTGCATCCAGTTTTGGTCACCATGTTATAAAAGGGATGTTGACATTCTGGGAATTGTGCAGAGAAGAGCAACAAAGAGGATTAGGGGAAGTGGGAGATAAAACATAAGAAGAACGGTTGCAGGAATTGGATATGTCTAGTCTAGTGAAAAGAAGGACTGGGGTGACATGATAGCAGTGTTCCAATATCTCAGGGGCTGCCCCAAAGAAGAGGGAGTCAAGCTATTCTCCAAAGCAGGTGAACACAGGACAAGAAGCAAGGGATGGAAACTAAGCAACGAGAGACCCAACCTAAAACTAAGGGGGAAACAACCTGGAATTAAGGAGATACTTTCTAACAGTGAGAAAAATAAAACCAGTGGAGCAGCTTGCCTTCAGAAGTTGGGATTCTCCATCACTGGAGGTTTTTAAGAAGAGACTGGACAGCCATTTGTCTGGAATGGTATAGGGTTTCCTGCTTGAACAGGAGGTTGGACTAGAAGACCTCCAAGGTCCCTTCCAACTCTTGTTATTCTGTGATTGTAGCTATTTTGCACCGCTTTTTTTTCCTTTCCTTTTTCCTTTGCACCCATCTTCCCTTCTTCTTTTTTCCCCTCCTGTTCCTTTATTATCTTTGTTCCTATCTGTATTTTATTTTATTATACTTAAAACAGATGGATGGAAAAATGGAATTAGGGACCAACCTTGACTAGCAGTTCCGTCCTTTGACTTCGATTCCACCTCCCCTACAAAATGTCACAATTGTCCTGCCTGAAGAAGCTGACAGCTCAGCTGTTGCTGCATTTCTGTGACATCCAGCAAGATCCTTTTCTGGGAGAAAGCTAAGTTCTCTCCTGCCATTTGTCCCCCTCCTCAAAGCGAGATTGCCTTTGTGTATGGAAGATCCATTTTTCTCACAGTGGCTAACAGCCGTTGATAATCTTCATTATAGCCTGCCTTGAAGCACTGGGGGCTGATGCTCCCTGCTGAGCTGTCTGATTGGTAAAATTCTCCCCGTTATTCAGCCTTTTTCGCTGTTGCTTACGGGGGTTATGGAGGAGCATCTTCCATATTTCTCCTTCCAGATGTCCAACTCCTTTGCGATTGCAACAGACATGGCGCTGCTAAATATTGTCGCCTGTTGTGTCAGATCATTTTAATCTTTTGTTTATATGGTACGCCACTTGGAGTGTACTGTAGAGAAATGACTAATACGCGTTTTGTGTAAATACAACTGTTACTCATGTCATTCAGATCAAAGTTGGGAAGGAATTGACACTTTGGAAAACAATGAGTTTCCCATGATTTGGTATCTGGGTAACTTCAGATATGTCCTGGATATTTTTTTCCCCCCACAACTACATTGGAAGTGGTTTGCGCTGAGATTTTTGCATGGATATCCCAGTTTAGCCTGACGCCCTGGTAGGGATCCATCCAGGTATTTACTAGATCTCATCATGTTGGCCTTTTAAAGATCAACCAAGTTCAACTAGACATGGTCCTTTGTTGATGGGCAAGATGAAATGTTTGTGACAGGCATATGATGTGACAAAACAGTGATAACCGATCTATCCATCAATGCTGGAATTAAGAATAGGGGCAGGGACTTCTTAATATAATTGATGTTTAATTCATCTTGTGTCAAGCGGAAAGAATCAGAACAACATGTTAAGTTACAGTTAAGGAGACTGTGAGTTCTAGTCCGAGTTTAGCCATGAAAGCTGGCTGGCAACTTTGGGCCAATCATTGTGAGACTCTTAAATTCTAGTCCTGCGTTCACCATGAAAGCTGGCTTGGTAACTTTTGGCCAAACACTAGGAGGTGGTGAGTTCTAGTCCCACCTTAAGCTATGAAAGCCAGCTGGGTGACTTTGGACCAATCACCAGGAGGTGGTGAGTTCTAGTCCCATCTTAGGCATAAAAGCTGGCTGGGTGACTTTGGGCCACTCATCAGGAGGTAGTGAGTTCTAGTCCCACCTTAGGCATGAAAACTGGCTGGGTGACTTTTAACCAAATACCAGGAGATGGTGATTTCTAGTCCACCTTTGCCATGAAAGTCGGCAGGATGACTTTGGGCCAAGCACTCTCAACAATCCTGTGAAGGATTGTTGTTGTGGGGAAAATGAGAGGAGGAAGTTGTGCTGGATGTGTTTGCTGCTTAGAGTTATTTATAAAATAAGAAATAAAGGCAGGGCGTAAGTAAATAATAAATGAACAAACGAATTGATCTAAAATAAATCCATTCCTCCATCAGTTCAGAAGAGACTTTAAAGGCAGGAAAGGGGGATCCAGTGCTTTTTTGGGACCATCGATCCTTGAGAATGTTGATGAGGACAGTTTCCCGTGAACCTGTCAATCTCAGGGCAGTAGGGCTGTCTTCAGGGAAAAATGATTCTTATGGTTCTAAATGTCAGGTTTGCGTGGTGTTTCAGGCAGGCCCTGCCACAATTATTGCTGCTGGAAAACAATTGGCAGCCATTATGGGCCTTTCGACTCGGCCCCAGGCCAAGTTAACAATGGAGCCGCCTCGTTTTCAACCAATCGGACTTCCAAACACTCTCCAAGGATAAGCCCATTGTGACACCCTCAGCCGTAGTTCGGCTGAGACATGTGGAGGACTTGGAGAACTGCTGCCGATCTCAACCAGCTGATCAGTGCTCTCCTCCAGAATCTCTTCTAGAATGCCAGTCAGGAGCTTGGTCCAAAAACACAGGGTAGATGTCCTCCTCCTCCCAGAACAAACTCAGTGATGGGATCTTCTAGATCAGTGGTTGCCAGCCATTGGGCCGTGGCCCACCAGTGGTCCATGAGAAAATTTTGGTGGTTCGCAGAGAAATGGCACCCCCAGAGCAATTAATCCAAGCTGCGCGGTAACACAAGGCTGCACTGCCCACAAGGCTTGCGTTGGAACAACACCTCAGATCTCTTTCTCCCCCTCCCTCTGAGATCGGAGCTCAAAAGCAGGTTAGAAATGTGGCTGCCTTGGAGGGTGTGTGTGTGTGTGAGGGACCTGTGTGTGTGTGTGTGTGTGTGTGTGTGTGAGTCTGTGTGTGTGAGTCTGTGTGTGTGTGTGTGAGAGAGAGAGAGAGCACATCACCACCAGCCTTTCAAGGTTAGATCAGATCTCTCTCTCTCTCTCTCTCTCTCTCTCACACACACACACACACACACTCACTCTCTCTCACACACACACACACACAGCCCAACGTCAGCAAGCCACCATCAGTCAAAATTCGTATTAGTGGTCTGCAGCGTTTAAAATTATGATTTTGGTGGTCCCTGAAGTCCAAAAGATTGGCGACCCTTGTTCTAGTTGGCTTTAATGATGACCTGTCGAAGCAGGCTGAGCCATCCTCTTCAGAAGGTTTCGAATTCCAATATACAAGGGGCTGCCACAAAGTAGAGAGGGGGAGCAACTTATTCTCCAAAGCCCCTGAAGGCAGGACAAAAAACAAGGGATGAAAACTCATCAAGGAGAGGAGCAACCTAGAACTAAGGAGGAATTTCCTGACAGTGAGAACAATTAATCAGTGGAACGATTTGCCTCCAGAAGTTGTGGACGCTCCAACACTGGAAGTTTTTAAAGAAGAGATCGGACAATCGTTTGTCTGAAATGGTATAGGGTCTCCTGCCTAAGCAGGGGGTTAGACTAGAAGACCTCCAAGGTCCTTTCCAACTCTGTCATTCTGTTCATTGCTACAGCCCACTCTAACAACCCCGCTGGTTAAGAATGGTTTCCTGCAATTTGATTCCTCCTGTATTGACTTATCATTTTGCGTGTCACGGTTCCAAACAGATCCGGAGGGCAGGAAATCTTGAATTGTATGCATGTATTTTTATCCCACTTTTAATAGTTTTCTAAATAACTCAAGGCAGTGAACATACCTACCGCTCCTTCCTGCTCCTCCTATGAAAATATCTTCCCTATTAAAACCAGGCTTTGGGGGAATCACCAAATTCAATTTCCTTTCCCGTTCTTCCACAGGCAGATGTGTGACATGAACAAGAGAAAAACACAGCAGCAACTTTCACGTTAGATAAGATCCAGGGGTGCGAGTCACCAGCAAATTCCCTGAAATAGGACTAGATTCTTGTTTCTTTCCTGCAGCGAGGAACTGTTCCAAAGTAATGCCATATTTACTTTATTTTATTTTACTTTTGCAAAAAGCCTGCAAAATGTCTCCGACTAACAAAAATCAAAGCAACATAATTTAGTCTCATTCTTTCCTCCTCCGCTTCGAACTCAGCTGGCCCTCATATCCAGACCTGAAGATTTATTGAATGCTGGAAAGTTCCCCATAGGAATTAGCCCAATAAAAGACATAAATTTACATCTGTACTTTGCAGCAGGAGCCCCAAAGTTAACTCAATTCCCCCCCCTTTTTTTTCTGTCACCAAGAAGGTTTAATTAAGGGGTGGACAAATTCTTAAATGCAGAGTAAAATGCACTGTGTTTTAGGAGGGACCGTTCTGTTAATTTGCATGTCTTAATTACATGTAATTAATGTAATATGCATATAATTTTCAGGACCATGGTGAGTGCCAAGCCACAGCTGGTTATCTTTCCAAATTTATTCTTAAAATGATGAAATCTTAAAGAACAACTTCTTCGAGTTTTACCCTTGTGGTGGTGGGGGAAAGGAGGGCTTGATTCTGACATATATTTGATCTCTTGCAAGATTATAGATGGGTAAAATGTGAGGGGGATAAATGAAATTTTGTGTGTGTGTATGAGAGAGAGGGGGGGGGGGGGACATGTTTCTTGCATCCCACCATATTATAAAAATATTCCTGTTTTTTCCAAAGCATTAATATGTTTTGTTTCCATGTACAGATAACCATTTACTTACAGTTTACTTACTTATAGATTAACCAAATTGGAAGGGACCTTGTAGGTCATCTAGTCCAACCCCCTGCCTATTCATGTTTATCTGCTGATACACTTGGACTTCATACCTTAGCAATTTTATTCTCCTCATCAAAAGATTCATATTTCCAAACTGATAACAGACACCATTTAGTCCTGTCGGCTATAACTGGTTCTCGACTTAGTAACCATTCATAGTTACATATTAGGGAGACAAAGAAATTTCTTCTTCTTTCTGCACTTTCTTCTTCTTTCTTTTTCTCTCTTTCATTTCTTTTCTTTATTCTGTACAAGTTAGTCCTCGACTTATGATCACAATTGAGCCCAAGATTTCTGCCACAAAAGAAGTTAAGTGAAGTTTGCTCCATTTCATGACTTTTCTTGCCCCAGTGGTTAAAGGAATCACTGCACCTGTTACTTTAGTGACCCGATTGTTAATAGAATAGAATAGAATTCTTTATTGGCCAAGTGTGGTTGGACACACAAGGAATTTGTCTTTGGTGCAAATGCTCTCAGTGTACATAAAAGAAAAGAGACATTCGTCAAGAGTCAAGAATCATAAGGTACAACACTTAATGATAGTCATAGGGTACAATAAGCAATCAAATCATACTAGGAAGCAGTCAATAAAAATCGTTAGGATACAAGCGACAAAGTTACAGTCATACAGTCACAAGTGGGAGGGGAAGGGTGAGAAGGAGTGATGAGAAGATTAATAGTAATAGAAATGCAGACTTAGCAAATAGTTGGACAGTGTTGAGGGAATTATTTGTTTAGCAGAGGGATGGCATTCAGGGAAAAACTGTTCTTGTGTCCAGTTGTTCTGGTGTGCAGTGCTTTATAGCATCGTTTTGAGGGTAGGAGTTGAAACAGTTTATATCCAGAATGTGAGGGGTCTGTAAATATTTTCACAGCCCTCTTTTTGACTCGTGCAGTATACAGCTCCTCCATGGAAGGCAGCTTGGTAGCAATTGTTTTTTATGCAGTCCTAATTATTCTTTGAAGTCTGTGTCTATCCCGTTGGGTTGCAGAGTCAAACCAGACAGTTATAGAGGTGCAGATGACAGACTCCATCATTCCTCTGTAGAACTGGATCAGCAGCTCCTTGGGCAGTTTGAGCTTCCTGAGTTGGTGCAGAAAGAACATTCTTTGTTGTGCTTTTTTTGATGACGTTTTTGATGTTAGGTGTCCATTTTAGGTCTTGTGATATGATAGAACCTAGAAATTTGAAGGTGTCTACTGTTGATAGTGTGTTGTCTAGTATTGTAAGAGGTGGTAATATGGGAGTATTGGAATCTGGCTTCCCCGTTGACTTTGCTTGTCACCAAATGGGATCATATGACCTCAGGACACTACTGCAACCATCGTCACTATGAGTCACTGTCAGTTGCCAAGCATCTGGAATTTTATCACATGATTGTGGAGGTGCTGCAGTGGTCATAAATGTGAAAAAGGGTCGTAAGTCACTTTTCCCCCCCAATGCCATTGTTAACTTTGGACAGCATCCCCATGGTCACATGATCAAAATTCCGTTGCTTGGCAACGGTCTCCTATTTATGATAGTCAAAGTGTCCCAGGATCATGTGATCTTCTGAGAATTAAAATCCAGTGGAGGAACCAGTGTCACTTAACAACCGTGTTGCTAATTCGCTGAATAGTGGCACGGAAAGGTTTTAAAATGGGGCAAAATTCACTTAACCACTGAAACTCGGGGGCTCTATTGCTGTCGTAAGTTGAGGACTGCCCTGTGATGACTTTTCAAATGGTTCAAGTCTTTGCCTTCAGCTGGCCTAAACCAGAGCCAGATACATTAATCACAGAAGCGGCAGCCATAAAAGCCAACGCAATCCTAAGTTGCATGAACAGAGAGATAGAATCAAGATTAAGGGAGGTGCTAATACCATTCTACAAAGCTTTAGTAAGACCAACACCTAGAATCCTGCATCCAGTTTTGGTCACCCGACTATAAAAAAGATGTTGAGACTCTAGAAAAAGTACAGAGAAGAGCAACCATGATAACCAGAGGGCGTGCATAAGCGCACCAGTGTGCCTACCGTCCCTGTCCTTCTGTTCCCATTTATTTGTACTCATTTATTATGTATATACTTATACCAGTTTATACTTATATGTTTATATGTTATGTTCATACTTATACTTGTTTTCTCATACATGCTTGACAAACTAAACTAAATAAAATAAAATAAATAAATAAAACAAATGATTAGGGGACTGGAGGCTAAAATATACGACGAACGGTTGCAGGAACTGGGCATGGCTAGTCTAGGGAAGAGAAGGACCAGGGGAGACTGGATTGCAGTCTTCTGATATTTGAGGGGCTGCCCCAGAGAGGAAGGGATCCAGCTATTTTCTAAGGCACCCTAAGGCCAGACAAGGAACAATGGATGGAAACTGATCAAGGAGAGATTCAACCTGGAAATAAGGAGAAATTTTCTGACAGGGAGAACCATCAACCCATGGAATAATTTTTCTTCAGAGGTTGTGGGAGCTTCATCCCTGGAGGCTTTCAAGAAGAGACTGGACTGCCGTTTGTCAGAAATGGTGTAGGGTCTCCTGCTTGGGTGGGGTGGGGGGGTTGGACTAGATGGCCTACAAGGTCCCTTCCAACTCTGTGAATCTGTAACCTCCTAGTTACTGAAAATATTATGCTAAGAGGCTCCCTTATCCTACTCTCATCAGCTGCATTCACAGACCTTCTCCTGTTCAGTTGTGCAGTGGTACTCTGGTGCCTTTGTTGTAATTACTGAGACTTTGCCAGGATGGTGTGGTGTTTTTTTTCCTCTCTCCTCCTTTCCTCTGCCTCATTTATCAACTGTCGCCTCAGGACTGTGCCGCCCTTTGGAAACTTTTGTAGCTAAAGTTAACAGCCCAGTTTTTTTTTCAATTGTCAGCTTGCTCTGTTTTTCCTACGCGGAGACATTCCTTCCTCCTCCTCTGAGCCATCAATCATGGTCTTCTCCGGCCTTAATTCAGTCTCCCATCCGGCCCTTTCTGACCATTTGTGAATTCTGCCTCCATTTGTAAAACTCCAAAAGAATTGCAACTGGAGGCATTTTTTTACAGAATCCATTTGTCTTCCAACGCCGGTGATGAAAAGCCTGTTTGGTTAGTGCAAATTATTACATGAAATGGAAGGGCTGAAGTTGGAAATTACAGGTACTCCAGTCATTTTCAGCCTTTAAAAACTCTAACCCATCAAGGATGCCTTAAGACAAAAAATAATTAAGGAGAGTGTAGAATATTTGAACTAGCCGCTAGGTGTTTTCTATGAGTTAAGGGAGTAGAGAAGAGGTGATAAATTTCTGAACAGTGCCAGGCAGGTTTGGAAGGGAAGATAATCTAGAAGCATAATTCATCATGGTATTCTCTGAGCTTGGTTGTTTGCATGCAAATGTTTTGTTACCCAACTAGGAAACATCACTACAAGTGAGTGTGTGGTTTTGTGTTTGTAGAGCAAACTTGCCCTGGAGGTGTTGTTTTCTCCTTGGATATTGTTTTCTGCTTAATTGTTTGTCTGGTGTTAATCCCTGCTTCTTTGGTTTTGGCTGTTGGAGAGGATGGGTGGAATCCTTGATGGTCATTGATCTGCAGATGTTTTGTTATCCAACTAGATAACACAATCAGTGTGTCTTGGGGCATGGAATTTGTTCCCTGTTTATATAGATATAACTTGTCCTGGCAGTTTTAGTTAAGGTTGGCAGTTACTTAACTGGAGATATAAGTAATTGGTAGTTACTTAACTGGAGGTATTGTTTTCTGCTTGATTGTTTGTCTGGTGTTAATTCCTGCTTATCTGGATGTTGGCTTCTAAAGAGGACATGTTCAGAACTGATCATCTCTTCTCTTCTATTGGGATATATCTGATCTTCATCATTTGCTGCCGTCTTTTGAATATGAGTTTTTTTCCCCTCGTCCCAGGATTTTTCATCCATTCTCTTTCACTCTGTTTGCCAAGCAGCTGTAAAGAAATGGAAGAAAGTAACTCTTAAGTAATTATATAAGCAGCAACCCTTGTTCTTATTAGCCTGACATATCTGATGCCCTGGGAAAGATAATGAGGGCACCCCCTGCCTTTCATTCTCCGGAAACATGGTGGGTTGACTTGACCGAATTTTTGCTCTTTGGCAAAGGGTGGCAGTTCAGGTTTTCAAAGGATGTTTTCAGGAGGGCAGGTTGATGATCAGCCACCATCAAAAGCGATGCACGCACCAATACGCCCTGTACAAACAGGTGATCTTTGAACTATTCCTTTGTGTTGGGTCTTTACTGGGGATGGGGGATGCTAGTGATTCTACGGGCATTGCAACGGACTGATCTTCTCCCAGCAAGCCAAGATTCGATGTTGGTCCTGTAGGGAGAGGTGAATCAGGGCAAGCTTCAAAAGGGTTAGGCTACAAAACAAAAACTACCTGTGGTTTGGTTAGAGAGGTGAGTTGATCAAACTGTGGCACTGTTTGGAATAGACAAGTGGAAAGGGCCATGGAGATCATTGCATTGAAACATTACTCTCTCTCTCTCTCTCTCTCTCTCTCTCTCTCTCTCTCTCTCTCTCTCTCTGTGTGTGTGTGTGTGTGTGTGTGTGTGTAGGGGACTGGAGTCTAAAACATATGAAGAATGGTTGCAGGAACTGGGTATGCCTAGTTTAATGAAAAGAAGGACTAGGGGAGATATGATAGCAGTCTTCCAGTATCTCAGGGGCTTCCACAAAGAAGAGGGAGTCAAGCTATTCTCCAAAGCACCTGAAGGCAGGACAAGAAGCAATGGATGGAAACTAATCAAGGAAAGAAGCAACCTAGAACTAAGGAAGAATTTCCTGACAGTTAGAACAAAGAATCAGTGAAACAACTTGGCTCCAGAAGTTGTGAATTCTCCAACACTGGATGTTTTTAAGAAGAGATTGGGATTGGCTTTTGTCTGAAATGGTATCGGGTTTCCGGCTTGAGCGTGGCGTTGGATTAGAAGTCATTTGGTTACATTCTGTTTATTCTACTAGGCCTCTCCATCTTTGCTTGCTGCAAGAGTTTTCGATGTTTGACGGAAGCCTCTTGGCCCGTGGGATGAGAAATATGGGATGAGCACCTAGAGATTAGACATGGAACTCCTTTAGAATAGAATAGAATAGAATAGAGTAGAGTAGAGTAGAGTAGAGTAGAGTAGAGTAGAGTAGAGTAGAGTAGAGTAGAATAGAATAGAATAGAATAGAATAGAATAGAATAGAATAGAATAGAATAGAATAGAATAGAATAGAATAGAATAGAATAGAATAGAACAGAATAGAACAGAATAGAATAGAATAGAATAACAGAGTTGGAAGGGACCTTGGAGGTCTTCTAGTCCAACCTCCTGCTTAAGGCAGGAAACCCTATACCATTTCAGACAAATGGTTATCCAATCTCTTCTTAAAAACTTCCAGTGTTGGAGCATTCACAACTTCTGGAGGCAAGTTGTTCCACTGATTTATTGTTCTCACTGTCAGAAAATTCCTCCTTAGTTCTAGGTTGCTTCTCTCCTTGATTAGTTTCCATTCATTACTTCTTGTCCTGCCCACAGGTGCTTTGGAGAATAGCTTGACTCCCTCTTCTTTGGGGCAGCCCCTGAGATACTGAAAGACTGCTACCATGTCACCCCTACTCCTTCTTTTCATCAGACTAGACATACCCAGTTCCTGCAATCATTCTTTATATGTTTTAGCCTCCAGTCCTCTCATCATTTTTGTTGCTCTTCTATGCAATCTTTCTAAAGTCTCAAGATCTTTTTCACACCCTTAGACCTGGAGGAATCCAAAGATTGATTCACCTTCTTTGTGTCATAAGCTGGCCTCTTAAGTTTTGTCCTAGCCTGAACCCATTTTCATCAATTTGGGATTTTTCTCTCTCTTTGCAGAGTTATGTCATGCCCAGACCACTGCAGGGATCCATGAGGATTTATAGAAGATGTCCTGGATCTTGGGGCCTTTGGTGCTCTTGTTGGTATGGTTAATGAAGATCGCTGCCAGCCCCCATTCGCTGAGGATTGGTAAGTAAGGAGCATATGCCACCCTGCTGTGTGAATCCTATGTTTCATCCTGGCTATTTCAGTCCCCTGAAAAAGCAATGGTGCGGATCAAAATTGCAATAATTGGAACAGGTTTGGATCAGAATGACTATAATTGGAACCACACCGGGCCAGTGTGATTGATGGTCCAGCCAGCCTTCCAAAAATGCAGTGTGGTACTTCTCATTATGAAAAACCATCCTTCTGGGCTTGCCTTGCCTGGCCCAGGGGGTTAGGATGCAGTACATAAAAATCTATTTTTCTCGAATGAAATTAATGAGAATTTAAGAGAAGACACAAAGTATATTTTTTCATTGACAGGATTGTCCCAGGAATGTGGAATTTGGTTTGGTTACATGTCTGTTGATTATCAGCAATAGTGGATGAGTAGTGTCACAATTAATTAGAGGTTGGTTTCAAATCTGCATTAATTTTAAAAGCAAACAAGGAAGTAAACGAACAATCCCATTTGTTTATTCTTTAGGTTACAGGCATCAATTAATGGGAATTTGTTCATGCATCGGTTCACCGTTGTTTTTTAACAACTTTGTAAACAAGTGTTGCTTTGCCTTAAAGATATACATCAGACCACGCTGGTATTCATGGGAAAGCTGTTTGAAAAAAGACAGTAGAGACAGTTTCAGTTAGCTAGTCGAGCCCAATTCTATTTTATTCTATTTTTCTTGTAACCTCGCCTAGTAAATGCAAGCTCTTTATCCTTTCTGGAATTCAGTAGGCCAAAGTAGCAGGATGCACCTGAACGTTGGGCACTTTTTCTGCAAGTTTGCAAGTAGCAAAAGGTTATCCGAGTGTTTGACTAAAATAAAAGGGAAGGTAGAATGAATAAACTGCATTGAGAAGAGAAATTTTCATGAGGAGAATGTGGCGTTCTTTATTCTGTGAAGAGATAATCCAGAAGTATCTGCAAAGGTCTTGTTTTTATTGTATAATCTTTTCTCCAGGCCTTTGTAGCTTTTGTGGTTTCTGCTGTCATTTATGTAAAGAAATCATATCTCATATTTTAGTAGTTCTTTATTTCTATTCCCACTAAAGGAGAATTCAGTCCTGGAGACACTGAGATAAATTATCTCCCCCCCCCCCGCCCCAAGATCTCTGTGCCCCTATCCTCCAACTTTGGAAGCAGAATTTGAAAAAGATGACATGCCTAACATTAAAGACTTCATTGGTGTGGTGGAATGTAGTCTGGAATCCCAAGAGGGAGGGGCTGCATTCCAGAGGACCAAGAGACAGCAAAGTTTAGATAATATGGTTGGAAGATAGAGAGTTGAGATGGCTCCTCCCTAGACGTTCTTGGAGTGTGTCCTTAATTATACAAGTAATTTCTTTAGTTTGGCAAGATTCTGTCTGCAGGTGAGAAATAATAAAGGAGATTGCTTTGAATTTCTTGGTTTGGGGGGAACCTGACAATTGAGTTCCAATTAGTAAAAAAGAAAATTGTTTAAAACTACACAAACAAACAACCCAACCTGAAAGCAAAAAATGTAACAAGAACTGACCATCTTACACGGTATTGATTTAGGAGAACTGAATATTCAAATATTCTTCAAACATTCCTACAAGGATGCCTTTGTAATCAGGAAAAGGCAGATATTCACCCAGTCCTTCTGTGTCTCCATAGAATGTACTCTTACATGAAGTCATGGTGGGGGACTATCTAAAGATCTCCTCTTCATAATTTTCTGCATCCCTACTAAGATCCTTTTTAGGAAGGCCATGGTGTTAGTTCAAAGAGAGAAATCTCGATGTGCTGCTGAGAGAAGCAATTATAACCTTGCAAAATATTCTTGCTTGCGGCAGGCACATCTTTCCTTTCTAAACTATAAATCAAAAGTGAGTGCATGCTTTCTGCTAAATCCACATCAGGATTATGTTTCCATGGAGTGGCTACGGTTAGTCACAAAGTCACCCTGAAGTTTAGATTGGATTTGGCACTTTGATCTACCTATCCAGTCCTTCCCAAGCAATCTGGCGTGTGCAGATGGTGATATTGGATGGATGGTGTTAAAGGTCTCATCACGGGATGGAAGCTGTTCCCAGTGAAGCTGCCTTTTGCAATTGACTGGTGGTGATTTTGTCAATGCCAATGATATTTAAGTGGTGCTGCATCCAGTTGTGGTTGCCACGATGTAAAAATATTGTTGAGATTCGAGAAAGAGGGCAGATAAGAGCAACCAAGATGATTAGGGGACTGGAGGCTAAAACATATCAAGAACAGTTGCTGGAATTGGGTATGTCTAGTTTAATGAAAAGGACTAGAGGTGACATGGTAGCAGTCTGTCAATATCTAAGGGGTTGACCCAGAAAAGAGGGAGTCAAGCTATTCTCCAAAGCACCTGAAGGCCGGACAACAAACAACGGATCGAAACTAGTCAAGGAGAGAAGCAACTTAGAACTAAGAAGAAATTTCCTGACAATTAGATCAATTAATCAGTGGAACAACTTGCCTCCGGAAGTTGTAAATGCTCCAACACTGGAAGTTTTTAAGAAGAGATTGGACAACCATTTGTCTGAAATGGCATAAGGGTTTCCTGCCTAAGCAGAGAGTTGGACTTGAAGACCAACTCTGTTATTCCAGTTGTTTTGGGATTGCACTGTTATTATTGTTCATTGTACAGTCAGCTAGATTAGTGTGATGGCCCAGAGTGTAACACAAATGTAACAAAATCCAAAACGTAAATAAATGTCCTTTAATGCCTCCAACTTGGCTCCACTGTTCAATAATTCTCAGTTGGAGATATTTATTTATTTTATTTATTTATTTGATTTGTCAATTGTTTACAAGATCATAAGTATAAGTGTATACATAGTTATGAATACATGAAATGGGTACATATAAGAAAAATAAAATAAAAATAAAAGAAACAATAGGACAGGGACGGTAGGCACGTTGGTGCGCTTATGCACACCCCCTACAGACCTCTTAGGAAAGGGGTGAGGTCACTAGTAGACAGTCTAAGGTTAAAGTTTTTGGGGTTTGGGGAAGAAGCTACAGAGTCAGGTAGAGTATTCCAGACATTGACCACTCTGTTGCTGAAGAGTGGTCAATAAAACGTACTCATAGTCTTCAAAAGAAAGCAATACAGTCTAAATTTAATGAGCAGATAGAGGTGAAATAAAAACCCAAACAAACTACAATGATGAAATTTCCACAACGGGAGAAGTATTTACCAAATTCAAGGAGATAACAAGGCAGTCCAAAATAAAACTCTCTTTGTTTCCAGCGTTTGCCAGTATGCAGGTCCAAACTCAGTTCTGACACCTGCAGCCCATGAAGAGGATCAAGGCTCTCTCCTCCCGAGGAGACCACGTCTCTCCCTTATGCTCTCCTCCCTGCATGCCCTAGAAGATGGATAGGGGATGGGCCAGGGTCCTCCTCTGACTGCTCAGCCGGCCTCTGCCCTTCCCCAGCCTCCTCCACAATCTCTGGAGCCCCACTTCCACTCCCTGTCGGCTGTTCCTCCTCTCCCTCAGAGTCAGTCTCCACCAGGGGCATGACAATTATTTATTTATTTATTTGTTTGATTTGATTTGTCAATAGCTTACAAGATAATAGGTATAAGTATATACATAGTTATGAATACATGAAATTGATATGAATAAAAAAGAAACAATAGGACAGGGACGGTAGGCACGTTGGTGCGCTTATGCACGCCCCCTAGAGACCTCTTAGGAAAGGGGTGAGATCAATAGTAGACAGTGTAAGGTTAAAGTTTTTGGGGTTTGGAGAAGAAACCACAGAGTCAGGTAGAGGATTCCAGACATTGACCACTCTGTTGCTGAAGTTGTATTTCCTGCAATCAAGTTTGGTGCGGTTTACCTTGAGTTTGTATCTATTGTGTGCTCTTGTGTTGTTATGGTTGAAGCTGAAGTATTCATTGACAGGTAAGTCATTGCAATGTATGATTTTATATACCATACTTAGATCAGACTGAAGACGGCATAATTCAAGGTTTTCTAGGACTAGAATTTCAAGTCTGGTGGCATAAGGTATTCTACAACGAGTAGAGGAGTGGAGAACTCTTCTTGTGAAATATTTCTGGACTTTCTCAACTGTGCTAATATCAGATATGTAATGTGGGTTCCAGACTGATGAGCTGTATTCGAGTATTGGTCTAGCAAATGTTTTGTATGCTCTAGTTAGTAGTGTGATATTACCAGAGAAAAAGCTATTAACAAACTTACGACCCCAATTGAGACTTCTTTAGCATGGTGAAGGCTAAAGTTTAAAAGCTTGGTTTGAAAGTGCAAGACATCACATTTCCCCACCTCTCCCATTTCATGGCGTGGGAGTTTAGCTTCTGTTGAGAGACGCCATTGTTGAGCTGTGGTTAAGGCACCGGTGCTGTTAAATTTGACAAGCTCGGTTGTTTTCTGGCTGTAACTGAGGTTTTCTTCCTTCCATGTTTTCAATGCTCCAGAATAAAGGGAAGTATTAGTCATCCAAATTTTCCCCATCACTTCCTAACTGCTGTAACTTTGGAGAGAATGCAGCTTTCGTCGAACAATTAAAGATGCAAAACCCCTCCTTAAAAGAACAGAGGCAAAACTTAATTGGATTAAAACAACGAAATAAATGTTTGAAAAGTATTCATGCTGATCAGCTAGGATGAAAAAAATAATAATGTATAGACAGCTCAGGGATAATTGCTGCCTTTTCTATTTTCAAAGGGAAAGTCAAACCGCATCGCATCATTCTCTAGTCATGACTCTGAGAAAGCTGAATAATGCACTTAATTAGTCCATCAGCAATGGTTTCTGCCACTCCCGCTGAAAAAATGGAACTGTCTTATGCTTAATCTGGGTTCATTGTTGCTATTTGGTTCATAATTTAAGATGAACTGTTCTTCATGCTTCTCAAAATCCTTCCTTCCTTCCTTCCTTCCTTCCTTCCTTCCTTCCTTCCTTCCTTCCTTCCTTCCTTCCTTCCTTCCTTCCTTCCTTCCTTCCTTCCTCACTGTTTTCCTTCCTTCCTATTCTCTTTCCTTCCTTCCTTCCCATTCTCTTTCCTTCCTTCCTCATTGTTTTCCTCCCTTCCTTCCTGGTATTTACTTCCTTCCTTCCTTCCTTACTGTTTTCCTTCCTTCCTTCCTTCCTGTTCTCTTTCCTTCTTCTTTCTCTCCTTCCTTCCTCACTGTTTTCTTCCTTTCTCCCCTCCCTCCCTTTCTTCCTTCCTCGCTGTTTTTCTTTCTTTTTCCCCTCCCTTCCTCCTTTCCTCCCTTCCTTCCCACAAGTTTGCGGTGCATTCCATTGTCATAAAAAATGTAGGCTTTTCGTAACATTGCATCCACAATCCATGCATTACAAAATGGATGGGAATGGATGCAATTCCTGTAAAACCATGTACGCAGGGGGAAAATGGTTCCAAAATTCCTTCATGTGAAGGGTCATGCATTGTTTTAGCAAGATATATTTGGGGGGTGGGGAGTGCAAATCAAAAAGTAAAATGGACAAGCTACTCCAGCCTTCCATTTACTGTAGTTCCATGTTTTCTACTCTGACTGACCCTACCTATCTAGGACTTCTCCATGACCTACATTCCTTTAATCAAACTTGACTTTAGTTCAGACGTCTCTGAACTTGGCAAGTTTGACTTGTGGACTTCAATTCCCAGAATTCCCCAGTGGAGGAGCAGGAGCAGGAGCAGGAGGAGGAGGACGACAAGTATGGGTCTTTGGTGATGTCTGAGCTTGGTTGTTTTCTTATAGATGTTTCATGACCCAACTAGGTAACATCATTAATGCTAGAAGGGAGTGGGTTTTGTGGTGGTGGTGGAGGAGGACTGTGGAATCCTTGGTGCTCTCTGAGCTTGGTTGTTTTCTTGCAGACATTTCATTACCCAGCTAGATTATATTATCAGGGTGCTCTTGTGTTATAGCATCTGGAGGGAGATTAAGAGCAGATTGGGGTGTTTCTACCAGGAGGGGAAGGCTGGAGATCTATTCCCAGGTGCATTCAAAGAAAAAGAAGGAAGAAGTCTAGGAACAAAACACCAGAAGAGTTGTACTACTGCTTCCAAGGGTGCTACTAATACCTTCCACATGGGCTT
>NC_142015.1:24289069-24294069 GCF_049901735.1 Notechis scutatus | reverse complement strand
CTGTCCGAAGACGTCTCTGTGGTCATGTGGCCGGCATGACTAAATACCTTCGAAGGTGCACAGAGCGCTGTTCCCTTCCCACCAAAGGGGTCCCTGTTTTTCTACTTGCATTTTTACATGCTTTTGAACTGCTAGGCTGGCAGAAGCTGGGACAAGGAAGGGGAGCTCACTCTGTGACACGGTGCTAGGGATTCGAACCACCGAACTGCTGACCTTCCTGATCAACAAGCTCAGCGTCTTAGCCACTGAGCCACTGCATCCCTCATTAGGGGACCCCAAACTCGGGCCGGTTAACACCAGTGGACTTCAACTCCACTGGTCTTAACAGGGCTAAGTTTGGGGACCCGTGTTTTACATAGTGGCCAAGAAAAAGGACAGGTGAATATAGTTATGAGGAGCTGAGCTGGACTTGGGGAAGTCTTCCCTTTGCCTGCTTTTCGATTTACACCCTGGAGAGGTTTAATCGGCTCCATATCAGTACATTTGGCTGATGTTTCTCTGCAGCCGAATGGTTCCTTTTCCTGAGCTTTTCCTGTCAAGAAACTTGCATCCTGCTAAACAGCTTATTGTGCATTTTTAATTATTCCTTGGAGAGGGAAAGGAGGGTTTTGGGTGGTTTTTTCTTCTTCTTCTTTTTACAGAGAAGAAAATGTAGACAGAAATGTCACGGGATGCTGTGGCTGAGTTCTTTGCAAAAGTAGCAAAAGGGTACCTGTAAAAGCATGTTCCCTTGCTATCTTTCCTCCCTTGGCGGTCTGTCCATCTCGCCTAGCATGTGGCAGTTCCACCCCAAGGGAATTGATCCAGGCTAGTAGCAGGGGGGCTGTTTCAGACTTGGAAACATGGACACCGGGGGGTCGGAGGAGAAATCGATGCAAAGAGAAAACAACACCTCTGGATGGTGTGCTTGTTTGCCACGTCGAGAACGGGGCAAAGGGAATGGATGGCGTGCCAAGTGAAATGAAAACCAGAGTTTTGAACTGTCACTGCCAGATGTGTGATTGATCGCTGCAAAGCCAGAAGAAACACAGTCTGGCTGAATTGAAGCCACTTCTTGGAGAGGGGAGGGGAGGGACGGAGGGAGGGGAGGGAAGGGGAGAGGGGGAGTGCGAGGGAGAGAGGGAGAGAGGAGGAAAGACAAGAGGGAGGGAGAGAGAGAGAGGAAGAGAGAGGGAGAGGAAGGGAGAGAGGGAAAGAGAGAGAGAGGGAAGGAGAGGGAGGAAGAGAGAAGGAGAGGGAGGGAGAGAAGAAAGGAGAGAGAGAAAGAGGGAAGGAGAGGGAGGGAGAGAGGAAGGAAGGGAAAGAGGGGAAAGAGAGAGGGAAGGAGGGAGAGAGAGAGGGAGGGAGGGAGAGGGAGAGATGGAGAGGAAGAGGGAGGAAAGACAGGGAGGGAGAGGGAGGGAGAGAGAGAGGAAGAGAGAGGGAGAGAGGAAGGGAGAGAGGGAGAGTGAAGGAGAGAGAGAAGGAGGGGGAGGAAGAGAGAAGGAGAGGGAGGGAGAGAAGAAGGGAGAGAGAGAGAAAGAGGGAAGGAGAGGGAGGGAGAGAGGAAGGAAGGGAAAGAGGGGGAAAGAGAGAGAGGGAAGGAGGGAGGGAGGGAGAGGGAGAGATGGAGAGGAAGAGGGAGAGAGAGGGAGGGAGGGAGCGGGAGACAGAAAGAGAGAGATGGGCTTGATGCTTGCTTTCCTTCCAGAACCTTCTTTCTTAGTCTAAATGGGATCAAAAGCCACCGTCATTTTTTGCCCCAGATTCCGGTGTCTGGAGGGATTGATTGCAGAATCAGGAGGGGCTACCGAAGTTCTTCTTTCTTGGCCACCTTTGCTAGCATCCAATCCGGAGGTGAGCTTCAGGGAAGAAACGCAAACGGCCTCAAAGACGACCTTCCTTCTCCTCAGTTTGGTGACCTCCCGGCGGACGGATTGATGCAAATTCTGCAAATTGTCGTGGCTGCCTCGAACCCTCAAAGAGAGTCATTGGTAGTTTATTTTATTTATTCCATTCCTCTGATTTTAAAACCACCCCCTCTCCCTGCACGCTGTGCAAATAAAACATTAAAAGCTAGAAAGGGTACAGAATACCAAGATACTGCCCTGATTTTTCTCATCCAGAGGTGCCCTCCGCTTTGCACCCGGCTCTCCTTCAGAAGCTCTGCACCCGAGCCTCTTTCAAAGATTTAAACAGGTCAAATCACAACCACCACCACCACCCCAAAAAAAACCCCAACAACAACTCCAAATCTCTTTCATGGCTTTGTTCCTTTTGGCTGTGAAATTACTTCGACTTCTGCAGCTGGAACGGTGCGGCCTGATTCTGAGCAGCTTAAGGTTTCTTGGACCGCTGCCTATTTAAGGAAAGGTTTCTCCAAGTTTCTAGCCCTTACTATTAACACTTTTCTCTAGATTATATTCCCTTCTTCTCCTGTTCTATCTTGAAGCGTCCCATTTTTTTCCAGACCGTATCATTCCCGTTTTCCATGACCCATGATCATAGTTCAGCTATTTTCTCTCCTCCTCTGACAAACCCTTAACCTCTTCTTTTCTGTTTTTCTTCTGGATGACGTAGCCCAGGAAAAAAACAACCCTCTGCCTTTTCTAGCTCTTCTACTGACGCGATGCCATGAGTTTTCATACAAGGACTTACCCATCTGCTCAATGAACACCTTAGCTTTGGCTTCCTTCTCTTTATTTGCCATTCAGATTTGCAAATTGAAATGTGTCCAAATAACAGATTGGCCTGAGTCCAGTGGTGGGATTCAATTTTTTTTTTTACTACCAGTTCTGTGGGTGTGGCTTGGTGGGCGTGGCTTGGTGGGCGTGGCAGGGGAAGGATACTGCAAAATCCCCATTCTCTCCCCCACCCCACTAACCTGCTTTCAAGCTCCGTTCTCCTGTGCAGGGCAACAAAATCAACTGGGATTCAATGGGAGGCAGAGAATAGATGGGGGTGGGGCCATTCAGAGGTGATATTGGCCGGTTCTCCAAACTACTCACAATTTCCGCTACCGGTTCTCTAGAACTGCTCAGAACCGGCTGAATACCACCTCTGGCCGAGTCACTAAATTAACCACTTGCAGGAGGCACCTGATATGCGAATAAACCATAAATTAACTGGGTTCTCACAATGCATTGAGCAACAAAAAGCTAACCCTGACCCGAGACAGCATGTGGTATGAATGCCATCAATTGGGCTTTTCCTAACCGGGCTAAACATGTTGTATGAATGTATTCGTCAGCCTATATCTGAATAGAAAAAAAAACACCAAATGAACAAAATAATGATTAAGGGAGGATAGATTTATCCTGCATCTTTTCTCTTTCATATCTTGTTGTGCCGGTACCCTGGAATATTTGCTTTTATTGTGAATAAAGCATGCTTTTGACCATCTTTGCTAGCTAAGTCTACAGGATATTAAATTGCCAACTGAAATGAAATCTCCTTCTTTTATTTCTCTATGCCTCTTGCTTGCTTTTTATTCTGAAAAAGTCCGGCCGCATCTGGATGGTAAAATTAGCTTATCTCCCACCCTCTGTGATTCTCCCCCCTCTCCCCACCTGCCCTGGCTTTTCTGAATGTCTGAATTACCATATGGTTGTCATATTGACCCCATTTCTTCCTCCTGGGAAATTTTGGCATACATGACCATTTAAGTGGCTGACAAACTTCCCCAAACCTTGATGGATTTGCAAGAAGAATGCAGGGTTTGGGTGTTGATGGAAAAGCACAGTTTTTTTTTTTTTTTTGCAGACCTCTGCCTCTGCTTTGCTGAATCTACATTCTCTCCATCCTAAAAGCTAAAAAATCTGGCATCTCAGAAAATATCTAGCTCAGATCACTGCAGTGGGGTGTGGGGTTGCCTCTTTAGAAAAAAGTGGACATCTCTTCGCTTGTCCCAGAAAAAGAAAAAGGATTTTCATTTGACAGTAGTATTGCAGCGATTGTGCAAAGATCTGCATTTCTGGAAATGCACACAACTCGCCTACTTCCCTTCCCGTCTTCCCTCTCCAACTTATCGTAATTCTATTTTAGCACTATGGTTTGGTATAGAGGTAGCCCTTTGCTGATGAGCATTCATTTAACGATTCATTTAGTGACGGTGCTGAGAAAAGTAACTTATGGACTGGTCCTCGTACTTCTGACTGTTGCAGGTTTATAACTTTCTTCTTAAAAGCTTCCAGTGGTCGAGGCAAATCGTTCTGATGATTAATTGTTCTCAATTGTTGGGAAGTTCCTCCTTAGTTCTAGGTTGGTTCTCTCCTTGATAGGCGTCCATCCGTTCCTTCTCACATTGCCTTTGGATGCTGTGGAGAATAGAATGTCAGAATAGAGCTGGAAGGGACCTTGGAGGTCTTCTAGTCCAGCCTCCTGTTCAAGCAGGAGATCCTGTACTGTTTCCGACAAGCGGCTGTCCAATCTCTTTTTAAAAACCTCCAGTGATAAAGCACCCACAACATCTGAAGGCCAGCTGTTCCACTGGTTAACTGTCCTCATTGTTAGGTTGACCCCTATCTTCTTTGTGGCAGCCCCCTCGATATTGGAAATCTCAAAGGAGAGAATGGAATGGAATGGAATGGAATGGAATGGAATGGAATGGAATAGAATAGAATAGAATAGAATAGAATAGAATATTGGAATAAAGATAGAATAGAATAGAATAGAATGAATAGAATAGAATAGAATAGAATAGAATGAATAGAATATTGGAATAAAGAATAGAATAGAATAGAATAGAATAGAATAGAATAGAATAGAATAGAATAGAATAGAATAGAATAGAATAGAATATTGGAATAGAATAGAATAGAATAGAATAGAATAGAATAGAATAGAATAGAATAGAATAGAATATTGGAATAAAGAATAGAATAGAATAATAGAATAGAATAGAATAGAATAGAATAGAATAGAATAGAATATTGGAATAAAGAATAGAATAGAATAGAATATAGAATAGAATAGAATAGAATGAATAGAATAGAATAGAATAGAATATTGGAATAAAGAAT